>NW_015163675.1:181873-193884 GCF_001447785.1 Gekko japonicus | reverse complement strand
TGAACCAATTTTCTAGAACCCACATTGTGAGAAGTTAAATAACCTAATAAAGGAAACCACTTTTGTACAGATTTGGGGTATATTTCCATTGTGGGTGGGAGTGTGGCTTAGCTGGGCCAGCAGCACTGCTAGACTGCTAGATTGATCCTGCTGGGGCAGTGTCCCTGATGGATTAAAGTACTGTGGTCCTGCTCCTACACCTGACAGATACCCGCCTGTCTGGTGTTGGGAGGAGTGTGTTTAAAGGCATCAGGGGGGCTGAGCCAGCAGCAGGGCTAAGGCAATCCTGCTGAGCAAACCTCCCTGGTGGCTGTAAGCATCCCACCTCCTTTCCTATCCTGACAGACAATCACCTGTTAGGTGTAGGAGGTGGGGGGAGTGTGTTGAAAGCCATCAGAGAGGCTGGGCCAGCAGCGTCGCTAAGGTGATCCTGCTGGGGCAGCGTCCCTGATGGATTAAAGTACCCTGGTCCTGCTCCTACACCTGACACTGGCCTGTCTGGTGTTGGGGGGGGGGAATTGTATTTTAAGGCATCGGGGAGGCTGGGCCAGCAGCAGGGCTAAGGCAATCCTGCTGAGCAAACCTCCCCAGCAGTTGTAAACATCCCACCTCCTCTCCTACACCTTACTGGCAGCTGCCTGTCCAGTGTAGGAGGGGAGAAGTATTAGAAGCCACTGTGGAGGCGGGGTTGATAGGATCACTAGGGCATTACTGCTGGGGTGAACTCCCTCGTGGCTTTAAACACCCTGCAACTGCTGCTGCACCTGACAGACAACCTCCTGTTAGGGGTATGAGGTGGGGGGAGTGTGTTGGAAGCCATCAGAGAGGCTGGGCCAGCAGCTTTGCTTCACCTCACATGTGGTTCTTGGCCACTCCTGATTTCCTCAGCTGTCAGTTCCCTGTAACCTTTGGGTTTTTTTTTTTTTTTACCTCAGCAGCATTATTGGCCATTCCTGATTTCCTCAACTGTCATTAGCTCTCTGCAGTCTCCTGTAACTTTTTTTTAACCTCAGAACACTGCAGCTGACCAATCAGAGAGTGGGGGGTGCAAGAAGGCAATAGCCTAGCAGCCACATAGGAATCAATGGGGGCAGCACATTTTACCCCTTTTGACCCACTTAGGGGTTGAATTTCTAAAAATCCCTACTTAGTGAGCTTTTACATCATGGTAGAAGCACTCTCCATGAATTTCTTGTTTCTAAGTCCAGGGGTTTGGCCTGGGCGTTGATTTTACGGTGAAGGGACTTTCTTTTATATAGATAGACTAGGGAGCAAGGCCCGTTGAGCAGGGTGATAGAACGAGCAGCTAGCCCCCCCGTCGCCTCCTCCCCCTCTCCACCCTGACCCAGGCGGCCGTCGTCTCCAGCCACTCGCGGCTCTCGGCTGTCCCCCGCATGGCGCTCACCTCCTCCCCCTCTCCGCTCTGGCCGTCACAGCTGCCTGTCGGCTCCAGCCACCCCTCTGCACTGTGCTGGCGTCCTCCCCCTCTCTGGCCTGACCCAGGCGGCCGCCGGTCGCATCCCGGCAGCCGTCGCAGCTGCCCGTCACCTCGAGCCCCCGGGAAGATCTCCCGCAGGCCATTGCTGCCAGTGGTCACCTCCAGCCACCCCTCCGCACGTTGCCCGCCTCCTCCGCCGTGCCCCAGCCGGCCGCCGGCCTTAGCCCAGCGCCCGTGGCAGCTGCCTGCCGCCTCCAGCTGCCGGGAAGATCCACCGCAGGTCACTTGAAGCTGCGTCTGAGGTGGGACTCAGACGACGTGGCCAATGGGATGTGGGCAAGCCGTTGACGGACAGGCGAGCCGTCCATACACTGTAGGTGCGCATTGCGTGACTTTGCGTCTTACAGAATTATATTATAGGGAGAGATTATTGGATGATGGTACTGAATCAAACCAGAAAAGCAATGCTTTTCCCACCTGCCACTCTTTATTCAGAACATTGTGCCTATAGCTGTTTTGCAGTTGAGATTGGTGCCTAAAACCCACCAACAGCATCAGAGAGGGGCTGAAAGTATAAAGCAACAGATAAGTCCATCACTTTAAATTACATTATCTGTAAGTGCTCAGTTCAGGGTATCTTTTAACAGAAATTGTATTTTATGTAGAATCTGAATTTTATTTCCCAGATACTATGTTTTTATTTCTGTGAAATGCCAATAAAGGAATTGCTGTGTGTGGGAAATTACACTATCACCTCATCTTCTAAAATGATTATCTTCTTAAAAATGAACGTACCATCACCACACATTCTTAACAAGTCTAGAGTTCTAAAGGATATTGTGTGGCTTTCAAAATGGCTATCACTTAAGTGTTCCTCTCAATTCCTTTGCAATAAGAATTATTTCTGGAATATGCTGTTCCAATCAGAGTCATCCAATTTTCTATGATTTTTTCATTACTGAGTCGTGGGGTAGGGAGCTACCCATTTATATATTATCATTATGAAAGTACTATGGAAGAATGGTGTGTAACATTTATTGAATACATAGAAAATCTTTATAAAATATGAATCAAGAAGTGGATTGTGTATGTATCCACACAAAAGGTCCGCATGGCCTCGCTAGCGCTGATGTAATTGTCTCAGTATACAACAAATGGCAAAAAAATAAAGTTGTAGCATTGAGAGACTTTTGGCCAGAAGCAGTGTTTTGTACTTTAGATTGGCATCTGTGTTTTGACTTCAGGTTTCAGTGCACCCACTGAACCTATAGAGGCACTCTGCTGAAAATCCCCTTCTGGTTCTACTAATGTATATGTGAGTGCAACCTGTTTCCTTTAGAAGAAGTCATAATCACTGAAATTGGCTATATTTATATATACACTGCTTATCTGGAGGATCAATTCATACCAGTGAATCAGAATTCATGCAAGAGATCCCAAGATGGTATGTACACATTTGGGTCAGGGTAGTTGCCTCATCACCACAATGAATGGCTAGACTAAAGGCTTTGAGCTCTTGGGTGCAAATTATGTGATCACAGCACAACCCATGAGAGAATCCAGGTCATGTTTATAAAGTACTAGCCTGATACCCGTGCTTTGCTACAGTATTTAAGTTCCATAAACCCAGTTATAATACTGATGATGTGAAGTCAGAAATGTGACATTTGTTGTAGGGATTCTAATGGAGAAGATTGTAGTGAAAAAAATGAAGTGTCGAGTTCACACATACAAAATAATCAGTCTCTCGTTTCACATACACTCAAGATTCCTATAGAGTTACAGAAAGAAATCAAAATAGATTATCAGTTACTTGGAGGTAGGTAGGTATATTTTGATTTATACTCGCCTGTTTCCAGAAGTCTTGTCTGTTGCAATGGAAGAATAGGGGATAAAAGAATTCCTAGGGGTTTTAGCTAACTCACACCTGCTAGAACCTGCTAACAAGATATGGACCTCATTGGCTGCAGTCCAAGAGATCTTAAAGTAGACAAAAGATTGTGGTATAGGAAGCTGGACTTAAGAGGTGGTAAAGAAGACAGAGGTCGTAGAGAAAGGGTGGCTAGCAAAGAACTAAGGTTTGGGTCTTTACTTTTGTAGTAGAACCTCCAGGTGGGTGGCACCTTTCCAAGCTGTAGTCCCACCTACTCAAAAGTCCATCCCATGAACTACCTGATTGGTGAATGTAGAAAGGGGCAGGTGTACCTATGGGTTGGGCCAATATTGAAATACTATACTCTATCTCATGGAATACCATTTGGCTAGGTGTGAAGTCGCTTCTTCCTGTTTCTCCTTTGAAGTACAAATGAATCTTGGCTTTCCCAGGCCAGTTTGGTACCATCAACAGGAAACTGCTATACAGATGCAGATAAAGTCTATGCTCTGTGTGGCATCTAGTCTTTGCAATAATGGGGGATCTTCTTCTCTGAGTTGTCGTTTTCTGCTAACAAGGGCTAACATGTGCTTCTCCTTCCCATGATGCACTTTGAGCTGAATGTGTGCAAGCTACATTAACATAAAAGGCAGGCAAGTGGTTCCCATGTGAATTCTGTCTCACAGTAGCTAATTCAAACAGATTTCTTTGGCCCATGGTATACAAGTGTGTGCAGCAGATATAAATTCACAAATGAGTCCATTTCTCAACAAGATTCATAGACAATCCCAATGGATTGTTGAAAAAATGCAGCAGAAAACACAATATATGTCATGGAATGAGTAGTGTTTATTAATTTCTTCCATCACTATAATATGCTCACCTTTTAATTTTGTTTATTCAGATCTTTATTGGAGAGATCACTGTAAACCCCCCCCCAAGACTGCACTCCTTTTCTTGCATATAGAAAAGCTTGATCACAAAGAATGTGTTTTACCTCATTGTTTCATTCCACTTAAAATATGCTGGGTGAGTCAATTCAGTTTGTGAGCCTGAAGTGTAATTCTGTCCTGAATATTCATACCAAGTTTTATTTATCTAACTTAATGTGTAAGGGAGTTTTAAAGCAAAAATACCATTACATCGTAAACCTTTTATTGGTTGGTCAAGAAAATGTGCTGGAAAAATACTTACAATGGGGTTTTGTAGGACTGCCATCATATCTTTCTCTTGGCTTTTAAAAGTAATTCTTACACACCTATTTATCAGGCTCCCTCCATCACTGTACTTTATTCATCTAAAATGCCAGGTATATGGAGGGTTGCTTTGTAAATGGCAACATTGTAAGAACAGCATCTTGCATTCAGGAATGAAAGGGAAATGCACTGTCACAGATTGCCCTTGAGACAGTCCTAACATGAAGCTTCACCTTTAAAACAGATGTGTCAGATTTTCCTAAGGAACAGAACTTGAAGAGCTACTGAGGTCCCACTACTAGAATAATCCAAATTGCCCTGGTCCCAAATAAAGCCAGACAAGGTTTAAGACATTAAAAGTTATCATCCACATAATTACTTTGCTATGGCTTTTTGCCTTCCCTCTGACCAGCACTAATCTATCTTTGAGAACAGTTAATCTGGCTAGCAGTCGTCAGAGGATTTTTAAAATATAAAGTTATTGCTTATTAGTTCATTAATGGGAAAAAGGAATCGCTTTTTTGGTTGTGGTTGTGGTTGTGGTTGTTTTTTGTTTTTGTTTTACAAAGAGCCTTATATATTTGTTTGAGAGAATCTTTTGGGTATGTTGTAGGGCTGTCTTTAGGCTATGCTCCTGCAGAGTGCAGTGGGTTGGACTAGATGACCTGTAAGACCCCTTCCAACTCTAACATTCTATGATTCTATGATTTAACAGAGAGATTTAAAAATTATATTTGTTTCATCATTTTCTCCAGTTAGTTATAATGAATAATAAACTATTTTGTGGCAGATATTAAAAACCTGTAATAAAAACAAATATTTGGATAGGAAGAACATCAAAGACTGTTAATCACATTGAATTCTCATTGATTTAAGTGGGACAGTTAAGCAAGTGCTTGACTTTCCATCTGAAACTGATAGAACTGAAAAGTGCATAACTTTAACTGGATTGTAAACCAGAGTGGGGCATTAATCAAGCACCAAGTAAGCTTACTATTAAAATAAAGTCCAGGACAAAAGGCTTTTTCTATATTTAGAGGATCTTATGGTTTGCTTGAAATCCACTGAAAGGACTTGAGATGTTATTTCCACAGGGACCTGTTTCAGATGTAGAAGGTCTGTCAGGTTCCTGGTTAAATCAGTTCTCAACACCAGCCAGTTTGTAGAAAGCTAACTGTATTAAGACAGTTGATAGATACCATCCTAGACACATCTGTTGTAAGAACTGAAGTTAAACGCATGAAGCCTACAGATATAGGGAATTCAAGTAAAAGCACTAAATCACCAATCACTCCCCAGCATTTGCCCGCCAGAACTAACCATCAGCTCTCCCCCCCCTTCCCCCCATAGGCACATAGCCTTACATAGCAAGGAAAAAAGAGCTCAGATATTTGAGAAGCCAGGACATTTGGCATTCTGAAGGTGACAAGCCCCAGCAAAGAGAGTGAGAGAGAGGAGCCTCCTCTCTCAATGACAGGCGAGCTGTAAACTGCAAAATGCACAGAGAGCCTGACAAGGTCCCAGGTTCAATCCCCAGCATCTCCATTAAAAGGATTAATCAGTACTTGTGATGAAAGACCTGTATCTGTAGAGCCATTGCCAGAGTATATAATACTGATCTAGACAGATCAATAATCTAACTCTATAGTAAGCAGATTCATATTTCTGTCGCCCCTTCTGCTTGTGTCTTGTAGATTCTTCAAGTACCAACACTCATATTTTTCCAGACCAGATATTTTCAGCAGATAGAAGAAAAGGCACTATTATTTTATATATGTGGGTTCATGTGAATAAGAGACCATTTCTAATGTTTCCCTGTCACTCACTGTTGTATACATATGGCTCAGAATAGTGGACAGGATTTGAGTGACTTGGTACCATTAAACAGAGTCTTTTAATGATGTGCTCCATTCTGAAACAGACCTTTAATCCCCAAAGCTTAATTTTGCCACCATTTATTTCCATGGTTCAGATATGAAAAGAAATGTGTCTTTTTGTTGACCTACTGATTACCTGAACTATGAGATTTTTTTGTTCCTACCCAGACAGAGGACTACCTATGATGCTTCCATGCTTCAACTGGACTCTTTTCATCATGTTACACTAGGTTTTATTATTTAGAATTTTAAAAATGAGCCTTGGGCTCTGTAAGAACACCGCTCTCATTTAATGGTTGAGCTGCAGGTGCTCAAAAACCATGCTAGGCAAAGTTCAGCTTTAAAACTGTCCACCAGTATGTTAGATGTGTTGGGACTCTGTGGGGAAGATTTACATGATAGGCATACTTGAGTTTCTTTTCAAAATTTGTTTTTGGGTAGGAACTCTCAGTCATACATTTCTAGACATGTGTAATCTGGTTTTTGTCGGGTTAGCTGTGCCGGAGAGATTTCCAGTGATAGTGCAATAATGGGTCATGTTTACCATGGTAATATTTCATGTGGCTTGCATTTCAGACATTCAGTGGTCTCAGCAGTCTAGTTCTCAACATTACCGAGTATGAGCTTTCTGTGCAATGCTTGTTGGTATTGCTGCAGTTTTTTATTTTTATAGCAGACAGAATGCTTTATAATTTTAAAGAATCCAGGCATGGCATGTTCACAGGCTTTAAAGTTAGCTCAAGCCAAAGATAAACCAGAATATGAATATGCAACAGGGGACAAGGTGGTCCTAGATCACATAGAAGGTGGACATTAAGAGATGCATTTTCCTTGACCATGTACTGAATAATGCAGATCTTCCACTTTATTTAGAGCTGATCTCACTCCCTGGTCTGTTCAACTCATTTTCAGGTTATTTATTTATTTCATAACACACCACACACATTACACAGTGCACCATTTTTGATGTAACAGGCTCAGCTTGTAAGCCTCATACAGTCTATCCTACTAGATTTCTTCTCCAGAACATCAGTAGTTCTATATGTTAGAATTTTTGCTAAATCTGAGCATAGGACAAGAGAGAGGTTGATCATATTGATCCCCTTCTTTGCCTGCCATGCTGGCACCTGAAATGGCAATAGGGTTGCCAGACCACCCAGTGGAGGCAGGGTCTTCCGCTTCCAAGCCCCACCTCCCCAGCACCAATCAGCTGGCTGATGGGGGGGATTTACCCTGAAAAAGAGGGAGATCCATCCAATGTGCAGTGATGTGTCTACGACACTGTCCATGTGACCTGGAAGTGATCCATCACATCCAGGACATCAGGGCAACACTCTGGTATTTGGGCAAAAGCTCTATGTTTTTTGCACAAATACCAGAGTGTTACCCTGAAATCCTGTATGTGATGATGTCACTTCCAAGTCATGTGGGCAATGGCATGGACATGTCACTGTATGTCAGATGGGCCTCCCTGCTGCTCCATGTAAGTCCCTCCATCCCCTGCCAGTAGCCAGGAGGGACCTGGCAACTTTAAACGTCAGCAGTAGTTGTCCCCAACATGCTTCATAGCAAATTGGGAGGATAAAAGAACACTCCTATATAAAGTACATTTCCTTTTCTCCCATTTTCTCTGGTCTCCATTAATTCCAGACAGCCAGGTGCCATAACAAGACAGAAATCTGAACATTACTAAACATTAATAGAAGTCAGAAACTATAAGTGATTTTTGTTAAAACAATGGAGATTAACAAAAATTACTTCTGTTCAGTTATTTGGCTTGCTAAGATCCACATAAACATTCTTGATACCTATAGGAAGCACATTGAAGCTTCTATTTTTATAATATGTTTTAGGAATATGATCTGAAAGTATGAAAATATAGTTGTTCTCCTGGTTTTCTTTAGCAAAGCATGTAAAAGATTTGGGTGTCTTACCCAATTGTACTTACTGGCTGTGATCAGACAACAGGCTTAGTGTGGAGGCTAAAAAACTGTGAGCTAGCTCACACTAACTCAGCTTAGAGGGAACACTGATGCTAACCAGATTGTTCTCCATGTAGAACTCACCATCAGATTGGGAGGGCGTTAAATAATTTGGGAGTTTTCCAGTGTTCTAGGTTTAATTGTATCAATAGTATTCAAGGGGAACAAATCTTGTAATGGTATCGGACAGCTGCTTTCATTTAACTGTGCTATTTACCATGGTCCAGCCTAAATGCGGCAGTTACTCTTTTACTTTAGCATGCCACTAAAATGGTTTTGGATTATTTCCAGAGATTTCCAGGTGAGAATGAGATGTTATTTTATTTTTCTGGCTTCTCAGGTTTACTATAGAGACAAATGTGCAAAAATGACATTGATATTTTAGCAGATTCTGATTTGTATGAATTATAATGTATAACCTGCATCTATTTTCACTTGAATTTGTTGTTCAGTTGTTTATACTTCTTTTTCCCTGTTTCATAGGCAATATTACAACAAATCAGAAAAGGTGGAAGTCTCTAGTAGGACATACACAGCACATGCTTTGAAACAAGCAGTCCAGTTATTGAAAACTGTACAGTTGTGATGAAGTCAGACCCTTCAGCCTAACCATGAAACTAAAATCAGCCATTCTTGTGATAGTACATTTTCTTCAAGGCTGCATTGTTCATGGGCAGATGATTTGCAAAAGGTACTCAACAACAGAATGGAGAACTCAGCCAACAGTGCATGTAGTGAAGTGGTCTCTGACCCAAACCATCTCTTTCAACCCTTACTCAGATTGCTGGAATACTGATTCAGATCTCAAAAGGAACACCATAGAAATGAACTTTCCAACTAATCTTCAGCTTTGTCCTCTGCAACTTCAGCTGGGAGATTCTCTTTTTGTTTCTTCTGAGACATCTTTTCAATCATATGGAATGAACCTGGCCAACGTGTCCTTTGAAGAATTCATGAGGTGCCCCCAAGAAGATGTCCCTCAGGAACAGTTAATTTTTGGTTGCAGGTTAAGAGGAATGCATCAAATTGACCCAAAGTGGCTTGG
The DNA here is from genome assembly GCF_001447785.1 of Gekko japonicus. Taxonomy (NCBI): domain Eukaryota; kingdom Metazoa; phylum Chordata; class Lepidosauria; order Squamata; family Gekkonidae; genus Gekko; species Gekko japonicus. Next base: position 184,473 of record NW_015163675.1, on the reverse strand, counting down.
AATTGGAACACATTACTTTGTAGAAACCCCAGCTAGAGGTCCGCCTTTGTGCAATTTAGGACTTAGACTGAATATAACAGTAAAACAGCATCTTTGCCAGCAGTCCCCAAGTGCACCATTTTGTTCTGGACATGGAACATGTCTAAGTCATATCTGGGATGAAGCATATCATTGTTTCTGTAACGAGCCATACTCAGGACAGTTCTGCCAGCAATATGATGTGTGCTTCAGTAAGCCCTGTTACAACAATGCTTCCTGTGTTGGCAGAGGGGAAAAAGGAGAAAATGGTAGAGAATCCTATGAGTGTGTATGCCCTCCATTGTTTGCAGGTAAGACTGTGTGTACTTTAGATCTTGTACAGTGATTGTTTGGGAGTAAACAAGAAACAGGCTGGAGTTAAATATTAAAAAGGGCTCTGGTAATTAATTCTAATAACAGGTATGAGATATGCATCTGTAAAAAAAATAAAGGTTTGGTTTTACTTTAGCCAAACAAATTCTCCATCATAAAGAAATAACACCTAATAAAATATTATGGTTAAAAAAAAATAAAGAAATAACACCTTCCATCATTTTAGATGAAATAACACCTTCCATCATTTTAGGATACAAAAACATGACACATTTGTAGTTTGGGGGAGGGGATCCAAGTCCTCAAACTTTCCAGCTATGAAAAACCTGCCAATTTTGGACATGACCCCCCCCTCAAAAGAACCCCCATCAAGAGAGATAGGATAGATCATCAAAGGTAAAGATGTCCCAAGCCACACATGAAGGAGAATGAGGTCATTACCAACATAACCTCCTCCCAAGAGTTAATGGTAGCATACACCAAGTTATTTTAGTTTTCCAACAGGGAGACAGAGACAGACCCATACAAACTATTACTAAGTTTTATTAATAAATGCAAGAACTACTAAGTGGTCTAATGTTCTCCTGGTGGTAAAGTATACAGCCAGGTCTTCTTTAATAGCACCCAAGGTCCCTGATGGTTTCTCCTTTGCTCTCTACTGATTGTTCTCAAAGTCTCATGAGTTCAAGGGTCAAATAGAAAGGAACATGTCCAAAATGATCTTTAATGAAAAGGATAAGTTTCTTAAGTTTGCAAAATGGCAAAGTTACTTCAAGGCTAGGCTAAATCCTTTCTCCTTGATATTATACTAAAAATTGTGATTTATGCCATCTGAAATGGTGCAGTCTCCATTTGACCACCTCTTGATCTATCCAAATGGAGCTGTTCATTCTGCTAGATTACTTCTAAGTGAACCTGTTTAGGCTTCTTCCCTTTGTTGTATAAAGGTAAAGGTAAAGGTTCCCTTGCTCGAAAGCCAGTCGAATCCGACTCTAGGGTTGCGGTGCTCATCTCCGTTTCAAAGCCGAAGAGCCAGCGCTGTCTGAAGACGTTTCCGTGGTCATGTGGCCGGCATGACTAAACACCAAGGTGCACAGAACGCTGTTACCTTCCCACTGAAGTGGTACCTATTTATCTACTTGCAATTTCTTGCTTTCGAACTGCTAGGTTGTATAACTTGGCAATAAAACATGTTTTTTGTACAACTGCAATAAAATTCAGGCCCAAATCCTTCCCATGAAAAAAGTGGCCTAGGATTTCTTTTAAAATGAATAGAAAACATGCTGGCACTGCATCTCCCCCCACCCCCGGTGTCCATTTTGCATGAACTGTGTAAAAATAGAACTTCACCTAGCTTTACCCAGCTCTGAGCATTGTTTGAACCAATTGAGTCCAGTACAATGAGAGCTAGATAATAACCATAATCACATTATAAGTGAAACCTAAGCCAAGTATAAAGGAAAGGAAAGAAGCCGGTATGATTAGGCTTAAGACATTACATGATATATTGTGGACGGAATTCATGGTGTGAATGAGAAAAAAAATTCTCATGACAATGAGAGAAAAAAATTCTCTCATAGTGTTAAATATTAAAAAAAAAAATGGAAAAATTGCTGAAGTGTGAATAGCTTTATAGCAACAATTCAAATGACAAGCATAATTATACGGTATTTAGTCCCATATGTTTTAAAAGCACAAGCAATTTATGATTGGTAATTTCCAGTAAGCAGCATGTTTAAGCTGAATTCATCCTCAAACTGTCTTCATTTCCAGGCAGCTGTTAAAGCATGCTGGAAAAATAAATATAAGGTGTCTGCTCAAATGTTTGAAGGGTTCCCTCCCCTCCCATTTTTATTTAGTCCCATATGTTTTAAAAGCACAAGCAATTTATGATTGGTAATTTCCAGTAAGCAGCATGTTTAAGCTGAATTCATCCTCAAACTGTCTTCATTTCCAGGCAGCTGTTAAAGCATGCTGGAAAAATAAATATAAGGTGTCTGCTCAAATGTTTGAAGGGTTCCCTCCCCTCCCATTTTTAAAATGCATTTTTTCATGCATTTAGATTAGAGGATTTGCTAGCTCCAAGATCCACCTATATCCAGCATTCTGTTTCCATCTGTGGCAAGCTATAGGATTCTCAGAAGCTAATGTGATGATGAAAACTGTCCCCTTGCATGTGGTAAATGGGAATTCCATTTAGGTCTCCTTGCTTACGTGCTATTTGGCTGTGCGTAAAGCCATATTTTCAT
>NW_015163675.1:171775-180660 GCF_001447785.1 Gekko japonicus | reverse complement strand
CAGGCATAGTGACATTCTTCCATTCTTTTTATAAGAGAACTAGCCTGATACCCATGCTTCGCTACGGTATTTAAGTTCCGTAAATCCAGCTATAATATTGATTATGTGAAATTTGAAATGTGACATTTGTTGTAGGAATTCTAACACAGAAGACTGTAGTGTAAGAAATGAAGTGAGACATACGTACTTTTTGGAGCGGTGATGTGGTTGACATTTCTTCTGGTTCATGAGGGAGGCACACATTGAAATGGCTCCTAGAAATGTCCTTTACTATCTCCCCATAAACATTCATACCCTGGCCCTGCTCCTACACCTGACAGACACCGACCTGTCTGGTGTTGGGGGGGATTGTATTTAAAGGCATTGGGGAGGCTGGGCCTGCAGCAGTGCTAAGGCAATCCTGCTGAGCAAACTTCCCCAACATACAACAAATACCGTGCACAGATAATTATAACATATCATAAATAATTTTATATTTTTTGAAAAATATTTTTACAATAATTTCTTCATATATAATTAATCATCTTAATCACAATTCACAATATAAGAGATATCACAGTATAAGAGATACGCCTGTCCAGTATAGGAGGGGGAGGGGAAGGAGTATTAGAAGACACTGTGAAGGTGGGGCTGCACCTGACAGACAACCACCTGTTAGGTGTAGGAGGTGGGGGAGTGTGTTGGAAGCCATATCACCTCCTCTCCTACACCTGACAGGCAGCTGCCTCTCCAGTGGGAGAGGGGGAGGAGTATTATAAGCCATGGTGGAGGTGGGGCTGCACCTGACAATCGCCTGTTATGTGCAGGAGGGGGGGAGTGTGTTGGAAACCATCAGAGAGGCTGGGTCAGCAGCTTTGCTTCACCTCACAGATGGTTCTTGGCCACTCCTGATTTCCTCAACTGTCATTAGCTCTCTGCAGTCCCCTGTAACTCTTGGGGGTTTTTTTACTTCAGAACACTGAGCTCTGCAGCTGACCAATCAGAGAGTGGGGGATGCAGAGAGGCAGCTGCTTGCCAGACACATAGGAATCAATGCGGGAGCACATTTTCCCCCTTTTGACCCATTTAGGGGGTTGAATTTTTTTAAAATCCCTTCTTAGTGAGCACCTACGCCATGGTAAGAGCACTCCCCCCAAATTTGGTGTCTCTTGGTCTAGCGGTTTGGCCTGGGCATTAATTTTATGGTGAGGGGACTTTCTTTTATATATATATAGAGGGGAAAATGTCCTTCATGGCTTAAAGTGAACAATTGTATAAATGAGTAGCAACTTTACCAGAGTTTTTTGGACTCTTGGTTGGGTGAAGGTGGCAGGTTGGAGTTTGTGGCAGGAGATTAAGCTGAAAGAAACTGTACATGTTTTGAGCACTATCCAGTTCCAAAGTTTAAAAGCATTACCTACTTTGTTTACTAAATTTTATAATAGTCTAACTGAAATAACTAACTAGTAAGGTATGGTTATATTATTATAAGGGAGACCTGAGGAAAGTAAGTCTTGGCAGAAAACTAGAATTATGGCTGTTGATAGCACAAGAAATGTAGTGAGTAGAAAATTGCCTGGATCTGCATATGATCAAGTTGCCCCCATTATTATGTTCCCTTTAGAGCAATGTGGTATAAAATAATAGCATCAGATACCCAACCTTTATGGTGTCTGGATGTTAAAGGCTGTGGAAGAAAAGGTGTTTTAGCTTAGTATTTCCATTTTGATATATTTTTTCTTATAAAATATTCCTAAACACTTTGATCCTTCAAGTATAGAGTGTGTTATAAATTTAAATAATTGCCTTGGTTGTAAGCTCAGAGTACACAGAGCTTTTTCCCCCTCTGAAAGAAGTAGCTAGAGTCTCCAAAGAAAGAACATAAACATAATGTTGTGCTTGCATTCCCATTTATATTTACACTGTTGCAGCAAAATGAGGGAAATGAAAAAGGAAGGAAATTACAGCTTGATATAATTCTAGCAGAATATATATTACCAAAATTGCAACAAGCTGAAATTCCACATCAAACTAATGTTGCTGAACAGTGATTTATTTTTCTGTAACTCCTACTCCTTTGATTGCCAAGACATTTGTCCGTAAATAAAAGCTTTTCCCCTCACATTCTACCTTTCCCCCCCCCCCATGTTCCAAATTATTTTGAGTCTCAGGTTTTGGGAGATAAGAATTGCAGTTCGTTATTGCAACTGTACTCTGGTTTTAAAGCTTGATTATAGCTTCATAACAGAAAAGCAATTAAAATGGCAATAGTTTATACTCACATTTAAATGGGGCAAGGCTGAGGTCACTGATGTTAATGCGGTAAGCATGCTATATAGATTGATTACTCTTTCCTTTGAATCAATTTATAGATTATTGTGATAGGAAATCGTTCCTATCTCATTCCCCCAGCCCTCAAATACAAGTTATAGAGTTGGAAATAAAATTACTATAAATCAGAAGCTTTAGCTGAATTCATAACTGTTTTGAATTTCTGGAGAAATACATGCTGGGAAGTATGAGTGACTCGTTCTTCCTTTCCCTGCCTGTTGTCAAAAAAGAGAAAAGGTACATACTTTTAGACTGCGATCATATGGGCCTCTAAATCTGACATAGCTGCAAATGCCTGATGGATCTAAAGGGCGTGATCAGACCGCAACATCTGGGAAGTGTGCCGCAGTCGTCCGCAACCCATGCTGCTCCACCACAGAAGCAGAGTTAAAAGACACCGAGGAAAGTCCGGCTGTAATGGATTCCAATGGGCCATGGACAGAATTTTCCCTGTGTGATTGTGCAAGCACGCTCTCATGTTGTTGGGATGGTCTGATGCCATCCCGGCTTGGTGCTGTTCCCCCCCCCCCTTCCTTCACAGTATGTGCATCTTTGCATACTCCATAGGTAGCCCTCAGTGTGGAGGTGCGATTCCTCATTTAAGCGCATGGGAAACAAACGGCCAACCCCCCGCCCCAGATTCACCCATGGTTGCATCTGATCAGACATCGATGGCCTGAGCCCGCAGCTTGAAAGGGCTGTGTGATCGCGCAACTGCATGTCAAATTCCTCCAGTGCCTTAGTGCCTCTGCCTGAAAAGGCTTTAGAGTGTAGAGACAAGAACTATGAGTTTGGAGATGGAAACACAAATCACTTATGCTTTGTCTGTTGTGGTTTATTTAGAATGTCCAAAGCGGGTCTTAGCTGTGTGAAGAACTTTACCTTACAATCCGGAGATCCAGGCAATAAGAAGGGGGTAACGAAATGGGCCTTGTAAAAACTACTGTTGCAGGCTATATGAAACAAAGCACCATGAAACAGTCTCATGAAAAACTAATAACCACAATGCAATTCAAAATAGTTTCTATCTTAAGTTTAGGGATGCCAGTCCCCAGGTGGGGGTGGGGGATCCCCCAATTTTGAGGTAGGAGCTTACCACTAGCCAACTGGCCACTGGGGAAGCCCCATCCCCAAGTCCCACCCCCAACAGCAACCACCCCTCATGGGGTGGTCTGCCAGTCAGCTTGAGGGCCCTTTAAATATCGCAGGAGGGGATGGAGAGGGGCAGCCACTGGCCTGAACTCCAAGTGGCAAATTCACTGCTTGGAGTAAAGGTGCACACCAACCCACTTCTTGCTGAAAACATTTAAAAGGTAGATTAAAATGCTTTTGGCAAGAAGCAGGGCATTGCATGCACCTGAACTCCAAATGGAGTGCAAGTGTGCATGGTTCCTGCTTGGAGTGCAGGTTCTTAGAGTGCAGGTGCTAGGGCTCCAGTCCCTAATATGATGATGTCACTTCTGCATTATGTCATCATGTTGGGGATGTCCCCGCCCCCTCCAGTAATACCCCCCAAAGTCCCCCACCGGGAACTAGGAAGGACCTGGTAACCCTACTTTGGTTTCATTTCTCAGCTGGTATTGACTTTTCATGCACATGGGCCATGTGGGTTCTAACTATGATTAGAAGTACTTTGTGTAATAACTTGGCAAGTCTGGCAGCGCTTCACCCAAGCCTCCACTTCTGCGTCTATCCCTGGCCACCATATGTAGCTGTGGGCCAGGGCCTTCATGTGGACGATGCCAGGGTGAGCCTCATGTAGTGCTTGTAGAATTCTCTGCCGTAGCACACTGGGGACTACGACCCTATCTCCCCACAATAAGCAACCCTTATGCACAGACAACTCGTCATGGCAAATGGTGAAAGCCATGAACTCAGGTCCTTCCGCTGCCGCAGGTCACCCCCTCACCACCCAGCCCAGAACCTGGGAGATGACGGGGTCCCTGGCCGAGCGGCAGGCTACATCTGCCACCTGAAGGGAGGAGTTGGGAAGGTCCTCTATTTGCAACACATGGTGGGCTGGGGCCAGGTCATCCTCCACTGATGGCAAGGGCAGGTGGCTCAGGGCATCAGCGTGGCCCTTAGCCTTGCCGGGGCGATGCAGAAGCATGTATGAGTAGCCAGCCAGGAAGACTGACCACCTCAGGACTCACAGGGAAAGGATCTGTGGCGTACGACGATCCAGGTCAAAGAGTTTGAGGAGGGGACAATGGTCGGTGACTATAGTGAATGGCTGGCTGTACACGAAGTCATGGAACTTCTTGACCCCGGCTACTATCGCGAGGCCCTCCCGGTCAATTTGTGCATAGTTCTGTTCGGCCGCTGACAGCATCCATGAATAGTAGTCGATGGGCACCTCCCGGCCATCCAGGAGGCAGTGGGCCGGGACCACATCAACGCCGTAGGGGGATACATCAAAGGCCAGGACCACAGGCAGGAACTCATCAAAGTGCACAAAAACTTTATTAGAAATCAGTAGCGCTTTGACCCCCTTGAAAGCAGCTGCCTGGTGGGGGCCTCACAACCAAGGGGCCTATTTGTCCAGGAGTCAATGGAGGGGCTAAGCTTCCACCGCCTTGTGGGGGAGAAAGGTGTGGTAGAAATTCAACAGTTCTAGAAACGCCTGCAGCTCAGCTTTCGATTTGGGCAGGGGTGCCTCCACGATGGCTTTAATTTTGTCACGATTGGGTTGGAGGCCATCTGTGTCGACCGTAAAGCCAAAAAAGTTGGCAAAGTCTGCAGGCGTGGCTGCGGCAATGAACACATCGTCGAAAAATGGCATGACCCCCGGGATTCCATTTAAAAGAGAGTCCATCAGTTGCTAGAAAAGGCCTGGAGCCATGCTCACCCCAAACTGTAGCTGTTTCACTCTAAAAGCGCCCCTATGTGTTACAATGGTTTGTGCTGTGGCAGTGGCCTCGTCCACCAGGAGCTGCTGGTAGGCCTGCAAGGTTTAATTTTCCAAATATCATTGCACTGGCCAGGGAAGCCAGCACATGGTTGACCATCAGGACTGGATAGGCATGGTCCCGAAGTGCCTGGTTTAATGTAAGGACTGGATAGGCATGGTCCTGAAGTGCCTGGTTTAATGTGCACTTGTAATCCGTGAAGATGCGGATGTCCCCGTTGGGTTTAACCGGGGTTACTATCAGGGTTTTCCAGACTGCGTGGGAGACCAGCTCAAAAACTCCCTGCTCCACCAGGCAGTCCAGTTCTGTGTCTATTTTTGGGCGTAGTGCGAACAGAACAGTCCAGGAGCGCATCCTTATGGGGGCCACAGTAGGGTCGAGTTGCAAGGACACTGGGGGGGCTGTATAGCGGCCAAGTGTTCCATCAAAAACAGACGGAAACTCATCGCAGACCTCCCAAAGTCCTGCGACGCACAGAGCTGGACACCCCCGATCGTGATTCTCAGCGGGGTGAACCATGCGTGGCCGAGGAGGCTGGCCAGGTCCCCCACGACCACCACCAAGTCCAATTTACCATTAAACCCCTTATACTGGACCCAGAAGCTCCCCACACCCTTTATTAGAACACAGTTCCTTTGAAAGTCTGTCAGGTGAGGGTCGAAGGGCGCTAGCGGGGCCGTCCATGGGGGAAGAGTCTCTTAAGCATCTCCTCTGAGGTAATGGAAGCCACGGAGCTGGAATCGAGCTCCATTGTGCAGGGGGATCCCTCTATTTGAACCCGGACCTGGATCTGTGGGGCTGGGGACTGGCTCGGAAGCCTCAGTACCTGTTCAGATGACTTGGCTGCGAGGAGGTAGAGGTCTTCCTGGGATCTGTTGTCCCTGTAGTGGGTGTCAGCTCTCCAGCAGGGCTGTTGCGGAGCCTGTTGACCTCAGGAACCTCGGGAGTGGCAGGCCCATTCTATGCACCTGGCACGGCCATACCCGTGGCACTTGGCATCCTGAAACTGGAATGTTTTCTGGTCGTGCTTGTTCCCGCAGCTGGCGCACTCTTGGTCCAGTGCAGAGCACACTGTGGAGCTGTGCTCTCGACGTCTGGAGGACTGTTGGTCTGGTTGACTTGCGTCTGGCAGGTGGCAGCCATGATTGTGGGACGGTTTCTCTCCCAAGCCATTGTGGTAGAAAGGGCAGAGGTGAGGGTACACTTCTCATCCTCCATGATGCAGCATTGGAGTTTCTCATTGCTAAGCCCGAAAACCAGCTTGTCGCGGAGGGCCATTTCGAGATGGCCCCCAAAAGTACAATTCGCAGTGAGCCGGCGGAGCTCAGCCATGTACTCCGCTACCGATTCCTGGGCTGTTGTTGACACACGTAGAAGGCCATGTGGCGGGCGATCTCCAATGGCCATGAGACGAAATGATCCTGGAGTTTCTTTACGATGTCCTTGAAGGTGAACTCAGAGAGTTTTGTGGGACCAAGCAAGTTGCGGGCGAGTTCCATGGTAGCTGGGCCACAGGAGCTGATGAGAAGACCTTGCTTCTTTCCTTCATTGGTGATGCCATAGAACTCCAAAATGGAGTTGAGTCCCTTGACCCAAGTATCCCAGTGATGAAGTTTGGTTGAGTCAAATCGAGGGACCAGCACTGATTCCAGAGCAACTGCCATCGTGCTGCATGGAGGGGAAAGAGGAGGTGGAGCCGGGAGGGTTAGAAGGCATGGTGGTCACTTGATCTTCTCCCAGGTTCATTGGCGGTCGCCTCAGTCATCCTCAAGATGCCTCCACAGTCTGGCCAGCTCAGCGGGATCCCATCCTCATCACCATTGTTGTGTAGTGGGTTGGACGCATTGAATGATGAGGAAACATAGTGATATTCAGCTCATGTTTACTAGTACACAACATAACAAGAACAATACCGGCTGGAGGCCAACTATATACAGTCTCTGTGGACCACCCACAGGTCCCATTGGTGGGTTTAAACTTCCCACCAATGTTCCCATTGGTGACCGCTAGCCGTTTAGGGATCCTAGTCCCTATTGTCTCTTGGGATCCAAGCTCCTGTAAAATATGCTGTCACCTAGTGGCGGTCAGCGGACATAACACAATGAGAGAGCATCAGGCATGTGCTATATTCCATCACTAAATCAGTATGATGGGCAACCTGATTCTTCCAGGGCATTATAGCCACTGGGGAATTTCCTAGTGAGGTAATGTCCTTTCTCTCCCACTTGGGCCAGTCCAGCCTAGGGAAGAAGGAATAGGGAAGGCAGCTCTCATCTGGCCTGAGTCTTGACCAGTCCCAGGAAAGTGGCTCCTGGATGGTGTAAACCTCACTTGGCCTGGGGAAGGGTGCTCCCAGCCAGTGTGAGCCTCATCCAGTTAAAGGAAGGCCTGCTCCCAGCTCAGGCAAGTGAGACATAGGGCCTGCCAGTACTGTGAGGCTGGCCAGCTCATAAGAACCAGCTCCTTTCCCTCCCTCCTTCAACTCCTTCCTTTGTGGATGTAGGGCTGGGTATATGTGTCCAGGGCCGTGTATTCCACCCAGTCTCTCCCCCCCTTCCATTCTTTACATCCATACTCATAAGTGAGTCCCACTAAACTCATTGGGACTTAGTCCCAATTAAGTGTGCATAAGATTGCAGCTCTTCAGATGTTTAACTTTGTCTGCCTCACACACACATTAACTTTAAAATTAGTTCTGTGCTAGAAATCCCGCTACAACTCTGGGTGCAAGCCACTGTTCATATTAATCAAAGAAAGATTTTTCGATTATGCTGGCTGAGGTAGAATTGTAAACTGCAGTCCCTTTCCCTGAATCTGTGTATTAAAAAAAACACCCTCAAAACAATGTAATGGGAATATTAGCTGATTACTTTCCAGTCTGGTGCTTTAGCTTGTGAATAGATGTGGATCAGATGTAGTCAAGTGTAAAAACTATTTTCTTTTACAAAGAAGTGGGAAAGGATTTAATACACTTAATAAGGTCAGACACATTCATCATTTTGTGCATTGAATAATCAAGAAGTTTCACTTTTCATGTTTTTTGTCTGTACTTTTGCATCTTTCTATTATCTCTATCCTTTTCTACCTCTTCCCTTTTCTCATGAAGATACATTAAACATGCTGAGGAGGTTGTTTTGTTTGAAACTTATGATGTGCTTGAAGCCTGAACTGCATACTTACAGTTTGGTCATAAAAACAAAACAAGATACAATGATTTTAGCCATGTGGCTTGCACAGGCACTGCTGTTGTGTGATATAGAATTTATTTCATTCTATGACATATGCCCTATTTATATGGCTATGTTTATATTCCAGAAGGTGGGGAAGCAGATTGCTGGTAAGTATCCTGCAAGTTCCATTTTTGTGTGCTACTAAAAAAAAAAGAAAACATAAGAATGATTGACTCTGATTTGTGCTCTTGCCACTTCTGTGTAGCACATAAACAGCAAAAGAAGGGAATGTACTTCTGCCAGCTCATTACTCTCTCACCCTTTGGGCATGACCTGGAGCACTGCAATACAGTGCAGTGGTGGCCTTGGAATTTAGGGAACATGCCTCAGAATTCAGCTTACCTCAGAACTTAGTTCAGATAAACTGTACTGTTAAGTCGTGAGCTTAACAAAGAGTCGGAGAGTGATTTCAGCAAGAATGCTGTTAGCCGAATTG
>NW_015163675.1:171381-171707 GCF_001447785.1 Gekko japonicus | reverse complement strand
GTGATTGGATGACACATCCTGGGCTAGTGCTCCTATTGGTTACATTAGGATCCTAGCCCAGGACGAAGCTTTACATTGTACTTCAATGGGATGTTTCACATACATCAAGTTCCATACAGTTCAGTGCATTCAGGTCTCTTTGAATACACAACATGTACTATTTGCCAATAGACTGTCATTATCTCCCCTAAACAGTGCCAAAGTACTGGCAGGGAATGGGAGGAGACTGAAAAGGGGACAGTCTCTTTTCTCACAGGCCTACTGGCTGGCTCGCCAGTGTTAGCTGCCACAGCTATGAGACCACAAGGTAAGAGACTCAGAGGAAA
>NW_015163675.1:167390-171359 GCF_001447785.1 Gekko japonicus | reverse complement strand
AGAGGTAGCTTGATAGGGAATTGTTCTCTGGTTTGGATATATGGATCTATCTCAATGCTTCTGTCTCTATTGTCTTACAATTCAGTCCTAAACAGAGTTATACCCTTCTAACCCTTTGACTTCAATAAAGACCTCTTTGTCTAAGTCCCAGTGACAGTTTGGTCTCTAAGACCAGATAAGTCATATTTTCAGTAGAATCCACCCTTATAGCCAGTAATTCCTCTGAAATCCAGTCCTCAAATTAGGATAGTGATGAGAAATTCTCTGATGGCTTTGTCCATTAGAAATCAATATTTCTATACACCATCCCTAAAACACATGGATTTTCCATATGGGTAAAAATTGGAAAGACTGCCAGGATAAGACCATGAGTTTAATGACCCATAAGTAGTGTTTTGCTTTATTCTGTTCTCAGTTTAGATAAACAACTGCTAGATGTTACATGTCAACAAAGATTCATAAATACATAGATTCTGAAAGGCAGTAAAAAACATCACGCTCTTTTATAACCTGTTGCATAACACAATAAACCAGATTCATCCTGTAATTCTTCAAAGCTATCACTTCTGGTTTTGCTGTAACATGAGTTCTGCAAAGAAACTGAATCTCCATCTAAGAAATTAAGGTCCCAATCACACGCAGAAGTAGCCGTGCGATAGGCACGAATGCCGGGCAGGTTTTAAGGGCGTGATCACACAGGAACATCTGGCAAGCGTCCCATACTCATTGGCAACCCATCTAGCTCCACCAAAGAAGTGGAGTTAAAGAATACCGAGGAAAGTCCAGTATCAAACGGGTTGCTATGGGCCACAGACGGACTTTCCCCTGTGTGTGAACGCTCCAGTGTGCTTTCATGGTGTCAGTATGGTCTGATCAGGCCATCCCAACTCCGTGCCATTGTTTTTCCCCCTTTCCCAGTATGCACATCATTGCATATTGCCGTAGGAAGCCCTCAGTTTGGAGATGTGATTCATTGCTCCTCTGTTTAAGTGAATCAAAACCAAACAGCAAAAAAAAAAACACCCCAACTCACCCGCGACTGCATCTGATCACACAGTGGCGGGCTACACCTGCAGCTTCAAAGAACTGTGTGATCGCGCAACTGTGGGTCAATTTTCTCCGGGGTAAATAGCCTCACTCCCCTCCCCCTCCCCGCATTATCTCGCACGTGTGACCGGGACCTAAGAGTGGTAGAAAATTCAATACATTCCTAAGCAAATTGTTGCAGTGAATTATACCATGTCTAGTGAAACAATGCTGGAAATTGCACCAGTTCTGCTCATTAGGAACTTACTGTGGTATGAGTTTACTTTATGTAAGCATCTGTCATTATATGCATAGGGGGCAATCTTTGGATGAGACAGGTGATTTTCTCTCTTCTCCTATAGGTTACTGTTGAGTGTGGCACTAGAAGGCAGGATGGCACAACTACTGTTTACAGAGGCCATAAGCTTTACTTGAACTTGTAATATGCTGACGTTTTAACAGATTCCTCAGAGAGGATGAGAGGAGAGTTCCTCTCAAAGTTTGCAGTTAGTTATACAATAACAAATTTATTAGTTTAGTTTATTGTAATTAGCCATTGGCTGTTACAAGATTATAAAATACAAATTGTGAACAAACTATAGGTTAATATCAGAATATACAAAAGTACAAGAAATCAGTAACAAAATATGACTAATTTAATACAGTAGCCTGAATAATGACCCTTCCCATTGAACCCTTGGAACGTATATTCTTTGCAGCAAGGGCAAATAGTGAAACTTTATAAGAGACATATGCATCAATGTCAGATAACAAAAATGAAATTTTATCCTCAACTGGGTAAGCACTAAGTCCAGATAAAATACCTGCTAAAAATTTAGCCCTTGGACTAGAATACAGTGGGCAAAAGAAGATATAGTGAAGTAAATCCTCAAGTTCATGGGTGCCACAAATACATTGACTATGGACCAATAGAGTTTGATTAAATAGGCCCTCCAAAATTGCGGTTGGCATCGATTGAAACTGTAGAGAGGTAAAGGATGCTCTAAGTACATGTTTAGAGATATTGACTAAGTATGGGAGTTCTAGTATGTTCCGATTTAATTGATTTGTGCCTTGGTGCAACTTTTGATTTTAATATCAAAGAGCAGTCTAGCCAAGCATCAAAGTCATAAATCCAGTTTCTAAATTGGGATTTATCAACTGATGTTACCAAAAGATCATCAGGAATAGAGTATCTTGAACATATGTTGTTAAGAAAGTCAAGGTGCTGTGAATCTTTAGCTAACAGCAGGTTAAAAGATTGGTGACTGAGGGAATTAGATTGTGAATTTTCCATTCTTTTCCAGTATTATAAGGTGTACCTGAGCCTTAAGAGAAGGAATACCAGTTTCAGCTCTCATCAGGGCAGCTGGGGACCCCTTGGGGAGTGCTAAAATGTGCCTTTAAAAATGATTCTGGACTACTTCGAGGCTGGCCAAGACAATGTCATTCCATCCCCATACTTCGACTCCATACAAGAGATGGGGTATAACCTTACTCTTGTATAGTTTCAGAACCGGGTCTATAAGGCAACCTCCCTTGAAGTACTAAAAGCTCAAAATAGACCCAACCAGTCTTAGTGCTGACGATTTGACCGAAGCAGCATGGGCGGTCCAGTTTAAAGACTCTCTAAAAGTAATGCCAAGGTATTTAAGTGAATTGCATTGTTTAATTGGATTTCCAAGAATACTCCAAGAGGAGATTTTTGCCCTGTTCCTGAAAACCATGACCTTAGTCTTCTCAAAATTTATAGTGAGAGCTTCTTCTTTACAATAAGTCTTTAATTGATGCAATAAACTCTTCAGACCAATTTTCATGAGAGAAATTAAGACCATACAATAATAAATGGCTCCTTTCACTGGTGCATCACAGGGCAATTCTGCATTGGCTTTTTTGTTGTTATACCAAACCTATGTTGGAACAGAAATTTCCCTCTGCATTGCATGCTGCTGTCACTTTCTTTGTACATCTGATTTTATGGTACCCTCTAGACTGCATGCCACTTTCAGCTTCTTTGATAATCAGGTTTTATGGTACCTTCTGCATAGATTTATGGCTGTTCAAGGGTGACTTTGCAGTCAGTACAGCATTGTCCCGAGGTATCTAAATGTGGTTTTGAGCTGCACATTTTCTGTTCCAACATGGGTTTGGTGAAATAATGGAGGGGAAAGCCAATGCAGAATCAGCCACAGAAACAATAAGTCAATCTAATTTTATACCCGGTCCTACACGTGTAGGATACCACACTGATTTTTTTGGTGTCCTGTTCTGAACAGTACATTAGTGGGCTCATATATAGAATTGTCCCAGCCCAAGGGCACTGGCCCCTGGCCCCAACACTCTGGCCACTTAAGGATGCTGCCACCCAGTGGCTCACCCCCACAACAGAAGATGGGCAACGAATTGTGGAGCTGGTGGTGATCGAGCAGCTAGTGCAGATTCTCCCAGCATGGGCCTGGCACTGAGTCATCTGTTGGAAGCCTACCAACCTTAGTGAGGGTCAAGAGCTATGGGAGAGCGGACTGAAAGCAGTGGGCCTCCACCGCTGGGCAAGACAAACCCTGGTCCCATGATGGCCCCAAAATGGGGGGCAGCCAGAGTTCTCCCTGAGTGGGCTTGCCCCAACCCCATCTGAGGCATGCCCTTCCTCCTGGGACCCTGTGGAAAGCTGGCATTGGGCCCACTGGGGTGGGGTGGGGCCAGAAGCCAGGGACCTGGGCAAGCAAAAGTTACTGCTGTCAATCAGGCCCCAGGTGAACTGGGACCCTGCTTTCCCTTAATGCCCCTGTCCAGTCGCCAGGAGACTGCAACTTTGCTGCACCAGCTGAGGAAGCCCCGAACCTCCGGGGACCTACCGGTCCTGACTCTGGTGCAGACCCTGGGAGTGAAGAACAGACAGACCAAAGGAACCACTGGCTGCAGGAACCACAGTTCGGAGCTATG
>NW_015163675.1:161879-165366 GCF_001447785.1 Gekko japonicus | reverse complement strand
AAGTTCTTATTCTAACTTTAACACTTCTTATTGCTAATTCCCATCAGTTCAATGATGTATGACCTTATTTTAGCTCCTTAAACAAATCAATTATCATTATTCAATTCTACACCCTCCTAATAAATCTTGTTGGTTCCCTTATATACAGCACAGGGGCACCGTGTTACGCTAAGTTTTTTATATGGTTTTTCGTATTTTCATATTTACCCTTAAAATTAATTTAACAATTCATTAACATTTAATTATCACATTTCCCATTCATCTCTACAGCAATTTATTCACCATTATTCATGGACTACCACTCTTGTTCTACCAGCCTAACATTAATCTAACCTGCAACCTACAATTATTTATCCACCAACAATCTTCTCATACCACTCCGACCTTCTTATATCTCTCATCCCCAACCGGCTCGGGTTTTTTGGCATTTTTCTTCAGAGGTTTAATAGTTTTTTATTATTATGTCACTATTAATTCTTCAGACTTTTTAGATCTCTCTTCCAAAACTATAGGAGAACTTTATGTTCCTTTAAAACTGTTTATAATTCATTATCATTAATCCTCATCCTATTACACCCCAAATAAATAGTTTTCCCTTAAGCTCTACCATCTCCTTCTTATTCTTCCCAAATCCATTTCCTATCACCTATCCTTCCTACAAATTCATATAAATTCAATCTTGCCTTTAATTAATTAATATTCACACTCATTCTTGCATTCAAACATTTTCCAAATTCATTCCCTATCACCTTCCATTCATTTAATTTTAATCTCCCCATTAATTAATTAATATTCCCACTCCTTCATACATTCAAACATTTTCCAATTAATTTAACCGTTTCCACCTCCCCATTTCCATCCCATCCCTACTAATAACATTAAATGTGGTAAATACCAATAAATAAATACATCTAGCTAACCCAGCTACAAATAAGTACATAAATAGCATGCTTTTGGGGTCATTTTGCCAATTAACCCTATTTCTGAAGAGCACCAATCATTCCATTTATACAGCTTATTTTTCTCCTTCCGCCTTCTCATTCTGCTTCTCCGTCTCAGTCCTTCCACGTGACTCCATTCTTTACAAACCCCTTGCCCTCCAAGTCTTATCTTTCTATTTCTCAGCCGTTCTTCTTTCCATAATTTGCTGTCTCCTTGCCATCGTTTACTTCTTTCAATCCTTCTTTCTCTCTTACTTCTTGCTTTTTGATGTTGTTTCTTTTCTTTTAGAAGCCTTTTTGGCAGTCTCATTTTACCTCTAGGTATCTTGCTGTTTAGTCTCTTTTTTGTTCTGTCAGATGCTGCACAGTCCACTTCTTGTGTTTTTTCCACGTTCATAACTATGACCATATCACCTTCCTCCTTTTGATCTTCCTCACCAACCTCCTTGGCCATATTTTGTCCCTGATCTTCTTTTCCCTCTTTGTCATTTTCCTGGTCATTTTCCTGGTCTTCTTTTCCTATTTCATTTTCTGTCTTGTGTAATTTTCCCCTTATTTCTTTACGCGCCTGTTCACAGCCACTCTGAACTGCTTCTTGTACTGCTTCCCTCAAAAGTCCCAAAAGTTGTTCCATAGTCATTTGCTCCGCTTCCAAATTTTCCTCTGACTCCTCAACTTCTCCCACTGTATACTCCATTTCAGTCATGTTTCCAGTTCTTATCCTACCGGGTCCCAACACTGTCTCTTTATTTTACAGTCTCTAAATCTCTAGTCCCCTTTCTCTTCTTTTAGCCACTTGACCGAGCCAACATGATTCATGAAGCTCTCTTCCCCCCCAAAGAAAAAACAATGAAAGGCTTACGGTTAAGTCCATTTGCTTGACGGCCATTTTCCCTTTCTGTTTAAGACACAGTTATTTTGGGGGGATATCTTCTTATCCAACATTTTCCAGTTCCTTTTCTCTTCTTTTATGTCACTGTGCTGCTGTGTTTGTAATCCTTTTAAATGTTTTAGGAATAAAAACAAATGGTCGCGTCTATTCGAACATGGCGGCCATGTTCTCCTGTTGCTCGCTTCGGCTTTCGGGGCTGTTCTGGACACACACACCCCACCCTGCCGATTGCGGGGGAGGGCCAGAAAGACGCCCCCTGCTCCAGCCCCCACCGACGGGGAGCCGGTTGAGCTCTCCCAACACATGGGAGGCTCGAACGGGGCGAAGACAGTTCGGGCGGGGACAGAGCAAAGCAAGCTCCCACCTGCCTGTCGATGCGCCGTACCGGAAGTCCATATATTTCTTCATGCACTCTGAGACTGACCTTTGGGGTTCTGTTACAGGAATCTGCATTATCACAGGTGTGTTTAGTAGAGATCTGTATGAAGACTTTCTTGGCAGCTGCCTCTAAATTGTGGACATCTTTTCTCCTGACCCTATTAAATAATGCTGCTCAAATTGTCACCTGTGTTATATCAATTGTATGGACTTTTCATACTATATGCCATTTTATGTTGTTTGTAATAATGTATTTACAACTGATAAAAAAAACAGGTGTCAGTTGTACCAGGAATATTTTTATTGAGATTTTAAAAAACAGACAGAAGGAAGGGTGATCACAGTTTTGTAACAAGTGTAGAAACACTTAACCTTTCAAATTAAAAGTATTCTGTAACATCTCTAGTTTAAGGCTATATCTCTCAAAGAGTGTTATGCTCATCAGAACATCTGCTGGTAGTCCCCAGCCCGAAGAATATCAATTTAGCCTCAACCAGAACCAAAGACCTTTTTGGCTCTGACTCTGTCCTGGAGGAACACTCTCCCGGGTGAGATTAGGGCCCTGCGGGAACTGTTTCATTTCTGCAGGACCTGTAAAATGGAGATATTCCACTGGGCCTTTGATGTTATTCTGGCCTCCCCTGCTCTACCCCCTGACCTGGTATGTTTAGCAACTGCTGGGGGTGACCACCCACTGACCTTTCTTAATCTTGGACACTTTATAGACCCATAAGAGCATCTTCTTTGGTTCATGGGCTATCTTAGTGTGCTTAATTTGTAAAACGGTAGAACATTTTATTGTTTAATCTGTGCTTTTAATTGTTGTGTGCCACCCTGAGCCCTGTGTGCAGGGAAGGGCAGGATAAAAATAAAATAAAATAAATAAATAAATGTGATTAATCAGCAACAATTGGTTCATTGATGGACAACATGCTGTTTATTCTGCACTGCTTGATGTGGGAGTGTCCAGACAAAGGAGCTGTCACCTCACTGTTCTGACATTCAGTAGGAGCTGAGATTTCAAAAACATGAGACAATCATAAATATTTCCCCATCAGGTCATGCAAGCCTGAGGAGACAGACACTGAAACACATAAATGTTACCAAAAAATCCATAATTCAAGGACTGCCAAATGGCTAACTTTCCTCTTCTTCATCCTATATCTTTTTATTCTAAAATCCATCATATAAGATCAAGGCACAAACAGTGCACTGAGAGATAAACCAGTCAAGTGGCGGGCTGTATAGACAGCTACCTGAATTTATTGCTCCTTAG
>NW_015163675.1:159358-161862 GCF_001447785.1 Gekko japonicus | reverse complement strand
CTGTTTCTATATAGCAAGGTCTGCTTTACAGATGAGTGATGGATTGAATATTGACAAGGAGAGGGACTAGACAGGCTAATCAAAACAAAAGAAGCAGATAGAAACATGCCTATAGAATGCTTTCTTTCAAAATTTGTTTACACTATTGGAACGTTTGCAGAAAGAGGTACAGTCATTGTTTGGTGAGAATAGACACTGTAATAAAATGAGAGGAAGAAAGAGAGAGAGAAAGAAATACAGGGTAACAGGAAGGTACCTTGCTGAAATCTGACAAAGCAAATGTGAAGAATAATAGGTATTCTGTGTAGAAGACAAATACTGTAGCGAGCAATCGTAAAAATGACACTGAAAATAAAGATACTTTTATAATGAATAACAGGCAGTATAAAATTATAAGCATAAATGGAGAAGCATTCTTTAAAAAAATGCTTGGGTGATGCCTGAACCCATATTTCACTCTTCAGGAAAGTCAAAGCAAACTAGTCTTAAAATGTCATTATTTGAGATATTGTGTGACTTCTCTTTACAGCTGATTTTTTTCCTGTTACAAATAGAAACTAAAGGCACTGCTTTTCTTGCTTTCTTCATGTAAGCAGTGTTCCAAAAACTGTAGACATACTAGGCTGGATTCAGACTGAACTGGCAATTTCAACCAATTCCCCCTTCTCATTACAGACTCCCTTATGCTATTCCTGGAGGTTCCCTTTCCTCTAGGAACAGCACTTAGAGGCAAACCATAGACTCCAGCAAAAAGTTCAGTTTTGCAGATGGGAAATTGAATCTGGATCCAACCCACAGATTTCCAGTAGTTAGTCAAACAGGATATGTTCTTTCCTGAGAGCAGTCAGTACTTTCCTCTTAGTTATGCTTTATTTTGTCTTTGCCCTCATGTCACAGCAGACTTATGGCAACCCCACAGTTTTCAGTGCAAGAGATGTTCAGAGGTGGTCTGCATAGCAACCCTAGACTTCCTGGGTGGTCTCCCATCCAGGTATTAACCAGGGCTGACCCTGCTTATCTTCTAAGATCTGACACGATCAGGCTAACCAGGGCTAGCAAATTAGGACATTTCTTCATTTATCCAGTGGTTATTTGCTGCATTAATATACCACCTTTCTTCCAAGGCATTGAAAACAACTTAAAATACCGGGTACTATATTACTACCTGTGTGCAGAAGACACATGACATTTTCCCACATTCTTCTGTGTTGCTACAGCTCTTTCTAGATCCTGGAAATACAATTTCTTGGGCTGTAGGATCTATGCAGAGGACAAATTGTGAAGGTTGGTGGGCTAGACTGAGTAGGGACAAGTAATTGCCTCTTCCCTTCAATGGAGCTGTCCTTGCAGAAGAGGAAGGAGGGCCCCTTTCAACTTCTTGCTCCTGCTCTCTCCAGCCCTACTCCAACCTCTGTGTCTGCCTCTGTATGAGTCCTATGACCTTGGTACTGATCTTTCCAGGGTTAAAAAGGATCTACAGCAATTTGGAAAAACACATGAAAACTACATCTTCTGCACACAGAGTTGTAGGATCCTGCCTATTAAAACACAAAGCAGCCGCTATTTCACCTTCAGAATTAATGTTATCCAGTCCATATTTTTGATCTCAAAGTGCATGCAAAGAAATCTGTTGTTTTCAAATGAGAAACCAAGTGTACCATGCCAAGATTAGTCTAGAGACTTGAGGTGTGCATTCACAACACAAGCAATCAAACCCCAAACCATACCTGGCTGCTTCATTAACTTTGACAGGATAACTGATCCAAAAGAAATTTCCTTTGACTGAGTGCAAGTGACAGCTAGTGACTGACTGAGTACTAGACCACATCTAGCACCAGATTTAGAGATTTAGAGTCCTGTTCATTAGCGTTAAGTACTGTGCCTCAGGTCATCTTCAGGCCTGAGTCTGTCTGAAGGAGAGAACAAACTGCAAGATCATCTAAGCTCTGTTACAGATTAGTATTCTAATCATGGCACAAGCTGATGGGAAAACAATAGTTTAATGTAACAAAAGATTGAAACTTTTGTAGTAATTTGTTGTATGATAGCACTTAGACTATTTCTGTTAATTTCACCCTACTGTTCAGTCTTTGCCAATAAACATACAATGCCATCCCTCAGTGAAAAGGTCCACTTTTTTGTACCAAGTGGACCATCTCTCCTTATATATAATTCTGCTTTGGTCATGGACTCTCCTGAACATTCCACACGCTCCCAAATCAGTTAGCTCCCTGATCTGTCACTCAGAAGCTGTCGCTATCCACTGGCTGTGTTGCCTGAGTCTTGCCTCCAATATTCTAAACAGTTTGCTGTTTCTCTCCCCCCAATAGCCAGTGGGAACACAGAGGTAATTTGCATATGCAACCTGATTGGTTTTTGCCTCTAACATTCTAAACAGTTTGTTGTTGCGAGTCATTGAATATGTCCTGAGGTAAAATACATATCCCAATTTTCCCTTAAACCATCACTGGAGTTGCCAAAATACATGTCCCAATCTTCCCTTA
>NW_015163675.1:158767-158919 GCF_001447785.1 Gekko japonicus | reverse complement strand
CAGACCCTTGGAACCCAGAAGACATGGCATAGGAGGAGGTTCTTTTCTACCTTAGCTGCCACTGCATAACCCCAAATCAACATAAGTCAGGGGTGGAGGGAACCATATCTGTTACCATGTGGCTGTCCTCTCATACTACCCACTTGCATCAG
>NW_015163675.1:152746-156524 GCF_001447785.1 Gekko japonicus | reverse complement strand
GTGGAGTGGGGGAGGAAGCAGGCAGGAGGCTGGGAGAGTGGTGGGGGCAGAAAGAGAGAGAAAGAGTGATGAAGTGGGGAGACAGAAAAACAAAGAGAAAGATGACAGGTCAGAAAGAGAGAGGAAGTCACATGGATGAAGGAGAAATAGAGGTAAGAAAAGGGGGGCAGAGGGGAGAAATAGTGTGAGAGAGGTAAGGGATGAGGAGAGGAAGCAAAGTTGTGATGAATGAGATAACCATCCGGCAAGTTTCTTGCGGGTCTCCACTTCTAAATAATAAAAAATAGAAAAATGCAGTCTGACTCCAACTCCTGTCTGAACTTTTTAGAAAGGAGATAGAGATCAGCTGTCTTCCATCAGCTAAAGTAAGAGCATTCTTTACTCAGGAATCCAGGCTTTTTAAAAGTGCTGTAAAAGGGAAAAAATGTAACACCTCCAAATGTTGTAGCATAACTTGCAGCCACCTGCTCTTACAAATAAGTCCCAGAAAATAGGATGAATTTACAGCTGTTCCTATCTGTTTAAACTAATTTTGTCACAGCTTCTACTAAAAAAGAAATGCCTGTTACCCCCTTTTCCTTAATATTGCAAACATGGGCAATAGCCACAGCAACCGGAGAACACATTGATGTGTAGTTATTAAAAACACATAAAAGCCTGCTGTCAAATATCCACGTGGTACAGAGGATGCAGTTAAGGATGTCTGTATGAAAAGACTGGAGGAAACCATGCTTGGGTGATGCTTATAAGAAGATTAATAATCCTGACAAAGAATAACTGGGATAGTTCTTTACACATGCACTCCTTCTCAGTCAGCCTTGTAACTAAACATCTGTACAGCGATATTCTTCTTTTAATGGGAGTCTCTCCTAGACATGGCTGGATATTTGTATCGCAAAACAGAAGCAGATGTGTTAGACTGAGAAAAGTGTAAATTATCTAATTTGAAGGTTATGGATTCCATACTATCCCACTGATACTCTGTGACAATTTCCAATCAAATTGGTCTAAGTCTGTTCAGAGTTATCTGCTGAAAATATGCTTTCCCCCCAGGTGCTCTTATCTTTTGGAACAGACCAAGCAAAAATATTAGTCAAGCAGAGAATCGAGGATACAGAACGCCAAACTGATGTTTCCAGCATACAAAACATTAAGATGAGGGCAAATATAAAAAATACTGTGGGTCCAGCAAACTATTTAACATCTCTTGAAGTAAAAGGGTTTAGAAGAGCCTTCACTCTGGCAAGGTGCTCTGCCCTCCCTTCTGCTGTACTTGAATATTCCTTTCTCAGAAAAGCTTTGTACCTGCCCATTAAGGGAGGTTGAGACTACAGAGCACATGTTTTTTAGATGTCTGTATTATAAGGTGGCGCGTAATAAAATAATCACTCCACTGATTGAACAAATTCCGGGCCTTTCCAAAAAAGCTAGACTCGAGTATCTTCTATCTGATAGAAATTCCAAGATTACCCACCAAGTAGCCAGTTTCTGTATGGTGATACTCAGATCACGGAAATCCTAACGTAGCTAGTTAGATATAACAGTTTGATATTAGACTAAATTTTAATCTGCTTTTAATGTTTTACTGATGTATTTTAAAATCTTGGAATATTGTAAAGGTGTTCTTTTTTTGTATGACCGGTCTAAGGACTGTAGAAATAAACTGAACATACTATCCCATTTCCTAGCTTGCTTGACCTGAGGCTCTCAAGATACAGGGGAACCATAATCCATAACTTCTCCATGCATATATAAGGCAGCTACATCATTTGCCCCCCAAGCCAGAATAAAGAAGCAGACACAAATGTTGGGTCAACTAAAGGGCCACTTTATTAACTAACAATTTTAACTGAAACTGGCAAGGGCAACACGACTTGCAGTATGGTCAAGGACAGGGGTCTGAAAACACCTCCCTTGTCATGTGTCATAGGGCAAGCCACCCTGCCCCGAGCAAGAGCCATCAGCAGAGGCTCAGCCCTGAAGCCCCATCCCCCAAGCTGCAAGGTTCAAAGAGAGGAGTGGGGGTGTACCTGAAGGCAGGGCCCAAGGACTGTACCAGGGCCAACTCACCCACTAGGCAAACTAGGCATTCGCCTAGAGCGCGGTCGACCCTTAGGGCGCCAAACTGGACCTGCCCCCCCCACCAAAGCCTCTCAGACCCCGCCAAAGGACCTGCATTTTTCTGCCTGACTAAGTGACCACCGCCTCCTCTGACTTTTTGCTTTCATTGCGGGGGGCAGGGGGATGTGCACCTCCACTGCTGCTGCCATGCCACCCACCCACAATGCCCCCCTCTGCACCCTCCACAGTCCTCTAGGCACTGGGAAGCTCCACTTCCAGGTATCTGACGGGCGGGAGCTGCTCAGCACCACTTGGGACTCAGCGCCTGAGCACCTGCCACGTGGCCCTCGAGCCTCCGGGTTTGACCACCTTTCTGAGTTGCTGCAGTCGGTGGGAGCCAGCATTCCCCAACTTAGAAGTGGCCTGCTGGCAGTTGGAGCCCAGCAGCACCCCCCCCTCGACTTCAGGCCAAGCGAGGCTTCCCAGCAGAGTAGCTCTCTAGTCCTGGGCTGGCCACCACCACTGCCTCACCTTGGCCAGACAGGTGCTGCTGCCCCTGGAGTCAGAAGTCCCGCTGCCCGTGGGAGCCGCACATCGTCCTTCTCCTCCTCCTCCCCCAGCGCCCTCCTTCTTCCGAGAGTCCCCATCACAGTTTATTAATGAGGGGCAAGAAAAGGTGTCCGGGCAACAGCCACAGGAAATTTGCTGGCTGGATGGGGGGGAGGCGCACCTGGGAATCTCCTCTCCAGGTGTGTGCCAAAGTCGGTCTCCTTCCCTCTTCCCTCAGGGACGGGGAGGGGTCGGGGTGAGGTGGGGAGGACTTAGCCACGGCCCAGTGGCATCCGAAGAAGGCGACGGTGGCAGGGTCCGGGAGCCAGAAGAAGCCAGGCGGAGTGGCTCAGGGAGCCCAGGAAGAGATCAGAGGCAGAAAAATAATGTAGGAGAGGGGGGGCTTAGAGGAGGCAGGGTCTGGTTCTCAGAAAGTGAATAGCACCAACCACACACCAAAAAAAAGAAAAAGAAAGAGAGGGGGGAGAAAGGGAGGAAGGGAGGAGCTTTGTGCTGTGAGCTGGAAGCCCCAAGCACCTGCTCCAGATAGAATTAAAAGGCAGGCGGACTGGTAGGGAGTGTAGATTCCAGTGGGGTATCCGTGTTTGCAGAAGCAAAATGAAATTTGAGTCCAGTTGCCCCTTTAAGACAGGAGAGCAGTCCTGTGTGGGATTACTCCCGAACAGCCCCACTGAACGCAGAGGGTACCGCTGGCGGCAGCCTGGCTGAAGTCTGGTCTGGGAGCTGGAAACAGGATGGGAAGCGTTTGAATTTATGTCTGGCACTGAAAGGGTTAAAGAGGCAAAGTTGTTTGCTATAGGGGTTGAGCATGGAGGAGGGCCTAAAAGAAGAAAGGCTCTTCCGTGGGGGAGCCTCTGAATTGCCGAAGAGAGGAAGACCTACTCATCCCCAAGAGCAGGGAAAAGCCTTGCAGCCGGATGCAGGGAAGGTTTACTTGAAAGTAAGTGGGGGGGAATAAGTTATTAGATCTTGGAAGAGCAGCATGCCTCCGACAGCATCAGAGATGCTGTTATCAATCCTAGGGTTGTCAACTCCTGGATGGCAAATCCCTGGACATTTTGCAGGGGGGGAGCTCAGTGGAGTAAAAGGCCATAGAGCCTATACTTCAAAGCAGGTCTCTCCCCCCCCCCTCTGTCAGCAAGCTGCC
>NW_015163675.1:137394-152448 GCF_001447785.1 Gekko japonicus | reverse complement strand
GGGGGGGGGAGGTGCCAGAAGGTAGCTTCGCCTAGTGTGCAAAAAAACCTGGAATCAGCCCTGGGCGGAGGCAAATCTTATTTCCCAACGGGAGTCAGTCATTAGGGGACAGTTGGCTTTTGCTTGGCTGCATGTCAATACCGCCCCTCCCAATTGCAAAGGCGTGAACATGGAATCAAGCACACCCTCCCGTTGGCTGTTGTGTTGTTGGAGATGGGACAGTGCATCGGCAAGCGAGTTTGATTTCCCCGGGAAATGGTGTAAGATAAAGTTAGACTTGGAGAAGAAATCAGCGCATCGGAGCTGTTTAGAATTCAGATTTTGGGGCGTGCGCATCCCCTCCAAGTTTTTATGATCAGTCCACACCTCGAACGGCACCCTCACCCTCTCCAGCCAGTGTCTCTAGGTAGAGAGTGCTAATTTAATAGCTCCCATCTCCTTGTCCTAAACCTACCAATTACACTCAGTATCGTTCAATTTCCGGGAGACGTAGGAGAGGGGATGGAGTTTGCCATCTTCCCCTTTTTGCAAAATGGTGCCACCTATAGCAACGTCAGAGGCGTCAACTTGCACAATAAATTGTTTCAGTTTGTTTGGATGAGCCAGCATGGGCTCGGAGGTGAATAGGGCTTTGAGATGATTGAATGCCTCTTGGCATTAGTTAGTCCAGTTCAGTTTAGCCCCAGGGCAGGTGCACTCCGGGCCCTTTCCCTTAGTCCTCCTTAAATCCGTGAGCGGTAAGCTCACCTGAGCAAAGTTTGCAAGAAAGAACTGGTAAAAATTCGCAAATCCGAGGAATGCTTGGAGTTGTCTCCGTGTTCGAGGGGGCTTCCACCCCACCACATCCCAAACCTGAGCCGAATCCATTTCCAAGCCCCGGGGGGAAATGTGGTCTCCCAGGAAGTCTATCTCAGAGCAATGAAACTCACACTTGGATAGTTTACCAATAGTTTGTGCTTGTGCAACATTTGGAGGACCTCCCACACCAGCTTGATGTGGGAAGGTTTATCAGGGGAATAAATCAGAATATCATCAAGGTAAACAATCACTCCCTTGAACAGGTTCTTGTGCAACACTTCATTGATGAAGTTCATGAAGACTCCAGGGGCCCCCTGGAGCCCAAACGGCATCACCCGATAATCAAACTGCCCCAACAGAGTGTTAAAGGCAGTCTTATACTCATCCTCAGCTTTAATGCGGACTTGGAAGTAGGCATCTCTGAGGTCTAATTTAGAAAAGATTTTCCCCTTAGCCACCTCGGTTAGGAGATTCTTCATGAGAGGTAGGGGGTATGCATTTGTGGTAGAGACAGCATTTAACCCTCGGTAATCCATGCACAACCTCAGCCCACCATCATTTTTCTTCTGAAACAACACCGGAGCTGCAAACGAGGAGGATGCAGGTCAGATGAAACCCCGCTCCAAGTTTTTATCAATACATTTGCACACTTCCTCCTTTTCCCCTGGATTCATCGCATAGAGTTTACCTTTCGGCAACTTTGTGTTTGGGATTAGTTTGATTGCACAGTCAGAGTGTCTGTGAGGGGGCAATTCATCTGCCTCCTCTTCTTTGAACACTCGTGACAAGTCCCAGTACTCCACAGGAATGGATTTCAACTCCTCCTTGGCCAGACAAGCTTGCACCAGTTCATCTGGAGGTATCCCCCCTCAGGGGTCCTCCCAAATGTGCTTCTGGCACTTAGGAGAAATAAATTTGACCACCCCCTTCATCCCATAAAATGTAGGGATCGTGGTCATAAAGCCACGGGCTACCAAGTACCATAGCAGCAACTGTGGTGATGACAAAAGTTCTGTTTGTCATGATGCGGGGCTAGGCAGGGGCGAGGCAGTCAGAATACAGTCCAAAGTCAAGAGCCAGGTATACAAGTTAGCTGAAAAACCAAGTTCAATACACAAGGCCAGAGTGGGATAGTCAAGGTATAGTCCAAACTCAAGAGCCAGGCAAGTGAACCAACTGGAAAGCCAAATTCAAATCATAAACCGTTAGAGTCATCAGGAAACCAGACTCCAAAAGAGTCAAGAGCCAGATAGTCAAAAGTTCGGGGTGCAGAGTTGTAGTGTGGTCATTCAAGCCAGGGTCAAGAAGCCAAGGAAATCCAGACAGGAACCAGGAGTTGGGATCACGATCGAGGAGGTGCAGAGCTTTCGTCTGAAGAGACTAGTTGCTGGCATGATTTGTGAGCGTGAGGGTGTGGATTAAATAGTCCATAAGCCTGCTGGCAATTAGCGCACCTCAAGCGAGTCCCGGATCCTGCTAATACTCGGGGCTGAATGAGCGCCTACCACACATGCGTGCCTCTCGCCACCGGGATGCCAAATCCCAGCAGCACTGTTCCCTCAAGCGGGATACTGCCGGTGGTGACTCAGGAGGAGAACTGTCCAGGCATGCTTCTGCCTCAGCTGTTGCAAGGGTAGCCTCTGAAAGCTCAGGTCTGTCAGGTACGGGAGTTTCTGGCATTGAGAGCTCATCTCCAGCAGCACTTAGATCCTCCACTGGGGCCGCTTGTTTGCACTCGGTGGGAGCTGCTTGCTTGCAGTAAGCATGAGCTGTGACACTATTTTCCCAATGAGCTTGTGTTCCCATTCGCAAAGGCACAGTCTCGTACTTACAAGGGTCCTTCATAGCCGACCCATCCATTTAGGTAAACACAATGGGATCTGGAAGCCGGACCATTTTGCCCCCAACCCCGTCACCAGGGAGGGGTTGATTAAGTCTCGGCCACAACCCAAGACTATTAGAGCTCGGGCCTGGATGTGGGTACCAAGCTCCGAGTTCTAGACAATCACAGTCACAGTCACAAAAAATAGGGAGGAGTATTCACTCACTGTTTTTGGCGCCTCGGGGTTCAGGAGCTGCTGTTCTGTGCTGCTCACTGCAGGTCCTGCGCGTTTCCAACCGGTGGATCCTCACCCTCACTTAATGAGTCTGGGTCCTCTTCCGGGACACTCACTTCCAGGGCCTTTTGGTTCTTTGGTAGAGACGCGGTCTTCTTCACAGGAGTGTCCCCCCGTCTTTTCTCCGGCACCTTCTTCACTGGACCCTGGGATCTCACTCCTGGGCAGGAGGCTCCAAAGTGGCCCAACAAGCCACATTTCAGACATAGTGCTTGCTTCATTCGCTAGTCTTGCACCCCCTCCTTCTTCAGCTGAGGGATTTTGGGTTTTGGCAAGGCCAGGATGGTCTTACCCATGGTGGTTGCATTGTCTATCTTGATAGTCCTCAAGCGGGTCTCCGCATCCGCTTCCTTGCGTATCCACGCGTTGAGGGACACTGGATGGACGCTATGTAGGACCGTCTCTCTGACCTTGGGGTGTAAGCCCAGGTGGTACTGCTTGGCTAGTACTTCATCGGGCCAACCTCGAATCTTGGCAGCCTGGCACTTGAACTCCTCCATGTGAGCTTGAACCAACAACTTGCCTTGTTTGAAGGTGTGCAGGAAAGCTCGAGCGTGTTCACCGGCATTCATGTCTTCATACTGGGACCAGAGAGCCCACATAAAAGCATCCACCGATTTGAGCTCTGGCCCGTCGGTGTTGTGCACACCCACGTACCAATCTGCCGCCTCGTCTCACAACTGGGATGCGATATAGTCCACCTGGCGTTCTTCATTGGGGAACAGGTGGCCCCAATTCATCACAAATTTCTGGGCACAAACCATAAAAAAGGCAGTTTTTCGAGGGTCCCGTCAAACGTCACCTCCAGGGGCTTCATAGGTCAATGCACCTCCTGGCCGGGTTGTGCAGGCACCACATTCCCTGGAGGGTCCTGGGGAGGGTTCCTCGAGGCTCCAGGTGGGATGTGCAGTGGTGCTGGAGCTTGGTGCGGTGGCTGTGCTGGCACTAGGCACTTTACTTCCCTCTGCACCACTCCCGCTACCATCTCCGGTAGTTTCTTGAGAAAATTCTTGATCATTTTCATCATTTGGTCGAAACCACACTCCAGTAAATCCAGGCAGGTATTAGTAAATTCTCTGGGAGCCTTGGTCCCCCCGTGGCTCCCTCCAACTCATAATCCGCCATTTGGGGAGGCTGCTCATAACGGCTTATCCTGCATGGACCCGCAGGTGAAGGGAGAGTCCAGGTCTCATGTTGGTCCATGCTGAATCAGCCCAAGCAGGGCCCCCACAACCTGGTAGTCACTTGAGGCTTCACCCCTCTGAAAAGGTCCAAGAGTTGTTCAGCCCCAACCTGGTCCACATCCTGAGGATTGGGTTCCTTGGGCATAGTTTCAGTGCCCTGATCCTCGTGGTGGAGTTGGTCTTTCTCTTCCTCCTCATGGTTGTGTTCCTTGCTCTCACTCATCTCAGCCAAGAGAGTTGGGTCGAAGGATGTAAGATTCCTGACACTTTGTCAGGGTCCTTAGTCAGGGCACACCACACCGGGCTTCATAAGAAGATAAGTGTTTATTGATGATCCCAGTACTAAAGAACACATATACAGCTTGTGTCAGGAATAGCCTACAGTATAATGGCCTCTGACTTATAGTGTAATCAAATGCCCCCCCCATGAGCTGAAGCCAATGACTATAATTCACGCGTGTGGGCTGAAACAAGCAGCAAGCGGGCCAAGTGCAAAAACCGTTAGCTTTCCCAGCCGAGTTAATTGCATCTGGGAACAATAACAAGGTCAAGCAAGAGATAGCGCACAGAAGCTGGACAGAGAAGAGCTGATAACGAGGAGGAGGTGCATCCCTCCACATTCCAGATCTATGACAGGGCTACCTGACACCAACAAAGGGGCCATGCTTTTTTTAAATATGTTTATTTTTGTAAGTTTTCTATATATTACATCATATCTTTTGTCTCCTTGCTTTACATAAATCATTAAGTTCCCCCCTCCCTCCCTCTACCCCTTGTTTGTTGGTCCTTCGCCACTGAGTTCCCTTCCCTGCTTCCAGCTGGTGAGGCATTCTACCCCTCGATAAAAGACAAACGGGTTAATACCTTAGCTTGAAATAACTTACTGGTGGAAGAGCGAGTTTCTTTATGCCCATGTGCCCTTTCCCCAGTCTGTGTACCAGGTGGGGATATTCCTGCGGCTTGCTATTACATCATATCTTTTGTCTCCTTGCTTTACATAAATCATTAAGTTCCCCCCTCCCTCCCTCTACCCCTTGTTTGTTGGTCCTTCGCCACTGAGTTCCCTTTCCTGCTTCCAGCCGGTGAGGCATTCTACCCATCGATAAAAGACAAATGGGTTAATACCTTAACTTGAAATAACTTATTGGTGGAAGAGTGAGTTTCTTTATGCCCGCGTGCCCTTTCCCCAGTCTGTGCACCAGGTGGGGATATTCCTGCGGCTTGCTCCACAGCTTTTAACTGGTTCAAAATAGCCTGTTGGACCTCCTCATCTGTTGATGAAAAGGCAGGTGCAGGCCTCTTGGAAGGTGGCTTGGGGGCTGGCTGCTTGCCCTTGGAATGGCCAGTGTCTTTTTTGGGAGCCATGTTACCGGTATGCCACTGGCTCTCCAATGTGTTATTACGGAAACCTACCAGCTCTACAAAATGGCTGCCTTACTTCCTTCCCAAAATGGCCAACCGGAGCTGGGACCCAAAATGGCCACCACCAAAGATTACAAAATGGCCACCCTTCCAAACCACAAGCCACTCAGATCAGACAGCTTACCATGCAGGTACCCACCACCTGAAGTAAAAAGGGAGGGATGACTGGGGCTGTGTGCTCCCACCTTCCACTTGGGGTTCGCCCCAGTAATACTCCCAGCCACCCAAGGCTAGCCTGACCCCCCCAAGTAAACTGCTTATCTGTGCCACAAGGCCTTTACTGCCGCACTGCTCCCAATGGGTCTGGGGCAGCTGCAGACCAGCACATGGCTGGTCAGGGGCTGCTGCACACCGCCACGACCAGCAAGCTGGCTGCTACCACCAGGTGCACCATGCCACCGCCCACTATTGGTGCCGAGCTGCACGCCACGGTGGCATATGGGATTGCCTGCCACCGCTCGGCCTGACCAAGCCCAACAAGCATCCACCCGTGATGCCCATCGGCGCACTGAGGAACTCCCCCACATGCCTAGCAGAGCAGGTAGGCCCTAAGTCAGAAGACAATGCAGCAGAGTTCCTAGCTGGCTGAAACCTTAACAGGAATGCTGCTGAGGAGTGGAGGGGCCGAACTACCAGGGCACTAACAACAACAACTCACCAAACAGACCAAAAACCAGACAGTACAGCTTTTAAAACTACAGCCCTAACCCCACCAAAAAGGGTGGGTGAAACAAGGCAAAACCGCCCCCCACCCAAGCAACAAGAAACAGTGAAACTGTGGAACTTATAAACCTTTAAATTTTTTTAAGAGGAGACAAAAACTTTAAACTTTTAAAGAGAAAGGAAAAAAGACCTAACCCACCAAGCCGGAAAAAAGCCCAAGGCAAAAACCCCAGCCCCCACCCAAGCAACAAGCAACCGTAAAACTTTGAAACTTATAAACATTTATTTTTTAAAAAGAGAAAAAAACTTTAAACTTTTAAAGAGAAGTAAAAAAGAATACCCTAACCCCACCAAACAGGGGGAAAAACCAAGGCAAAAAACCCAGCCCCCCCCCCACCCAAGCAGGAACAACAAACAGTCCAACTTTTAAACTGTTTAAAAAGAAACTTTTTAAACAATCAAACTGTACCCCAACCCCCCAACAATCCACCCAACCCAAAGAACGAAAAATAACCTTAAAAATAAATAAAAATAGAAAGAAGCCCTTTAAAAATTAAAGAGATCCCACTTGAATCAAATGTGGTGATTTCTGGTGTCCAGTCCAGGGAGTCCAGCAGTCCAGGGAGAGGGCGGCAAGCCAGGGACAGAGAGCAGCCAGCAGCTGAAGCCAAAGGCCAGAACAGCACAATCTCTCTCAGCCAGGCAGCCAGCCACCAGGAAAGCAGGAACAGCAATGAGTGTAGCCACTAGGCAAGACTCCTTATTGCCTCTTTGGGCCAAGCACAGGACAGTTTCAAAAAATGACACTGTCCTGTGGTGGCACAACTGGGGCTTCTAGAGACAACAGTCCCCTTTTTGGCTTCTCATCAGGCTATGCTATTCTTCACACAGAAAACACCTTGTTCTCCCTTTCTCCTTAGGGCTCATCGTTGCCTCTGAAAACCTCTCTTTTCTTTTTCCCCTCAGTAACGTCATATGGCTCCTCCTTAGGGTCAAAGTCCTTCCCTTGTGAACTCTACCAAGGGGCCAATATTGTTATTGTTGTTCAGTCGCACAGTCGAGTCCAACTCTTCGCGACCCCATGGACCAGATCACGCCAGGCCTTCCTGTCTTCCGCCGTCCTCTGAAGTTGACTCAATTTCATGTTCGTTGCATCGCTGACACTGTCAAACCATCTCATCCTTTGCCCTCCCCATCTTCTTTGACCTTCAATCTTTCCCAGCATCAGGTTCCTCTCCAGTGAGTGCTCCCTTCTCATTTGGTGGCCAAAGTATTTGAGCTTCAGTTTCATTATATGGCCTTCCAGGAAACAATCAGGGTTGATTTCTTTTAGGATTGACTGATTTGATCTTCTTGCAGTCCAAGGGACTTTCAAGAGTCTTCTCCAGCGCCATAGTTCAAAAGAATCTATTCTTTGGTGCTCGGCCTTCCTTATAGTCCAACTCTCGCAGCCATACATGACTACTGGGAATACCATTGCTTTGACCATGCGGACTTTTGTTGGCAGGGTGATGTCTCTACTTTTTATCATGCTGTATTGTATGGTCACTCAAATATTAAGATTACAAGAGTTCTTCTTCT
This sequence comes from Gekko japonicus, assembly GCF_001447785.1. Taxonomy (NCBI): domain Eukaryota; kingdom Metazoa; phylum Chordata; class Lepidosauria; order Squamata; family Gekkonidae; genus Gekko; species Gekko japonicus. The sequence continues at coordinate 144,683 of NW_015163675.1, read as the reverse complement.
CCTTTTATATGGTCACCTGAGTCACAAAGAGTAAACACATGTATCGACTATTGAAAAAAAGTAATGTTTCAACTTTAATCATGTTTAAGAAAATGTATTTTTAATTTATGTTTTTCCTGTATATCTCCCTTCTTATTTATATTAACTACAGCTCAGACTACACATATATTAACTTAGCCCTGTTGAATTCTGTGAGAATATGTTCTGAGTGAACTTCATCAGGTTGGCTGTATATAATTAAGACTAACATCTAGCAAACGTTCTTAAACAAAGTCCCGAAAATATAGAAGGCTATCTTAAACCACTATAAACCAGTAGCAAATTATTAGCTGACGGATGTCAGCATGAGATACTGGAGGTATAGTAGTATATCATATTTGAATTGTGTTTTCTTCTAAGGATCATGGCATCACTTGATTGGTTTTTTCTTCAACAGCAATAAATCATTACAGAAATGTGGTCCATCTTTTGGCAATAAAACCAACAGGTTGAAAAAAATATTTTTATCAATTAGCTGTCAAAGCTTGCTACAAAATGAATCTCTTTGGAGATAAATCCTGGGTAATATTACATTCTAAGATTAGTTTGCCTCTATTTTCCTTGCTAACAAATACTCAGTTACTTTCCAAGAATAGACGTAGTAGGTTTGGTGAACTCCAAAAGCAACTGAAAGTTCTGCTTCAGTGACCAGAATATGTTCAAATGAGAATATCACTTATTATTCTCAAAAGAAGAGTAAATAGTGGGAGCCACTGTAAATAGATAGTCAAAATATTTACTGAGCTGCATGTTATGAGAAAGGTTTTTCAGATCAATATAGCAGCATATTAACTAGGGATGTGACTGAATTTTGCAGCTTACCAGTTCTATATGAATATTTCCATTGTGTTTTGTTTTCCCCCTCTGTGAAGTGAACCCATGCATCTCCATTTTCACACCACTCCCCCCCCCCAATGAATCTCTTTGGCTGTTATAAGAATGTATTCCTATGATTAATGGTATTTGACCGCAAATAAACATTCAAACTCAAAACATCACTTCTTTCCTCCTACTGAGTTTTTCCATCATTTTTTTTTACCAACTTGAATTCTGTAAATCAACATAAATTTTAGTATGTTTTAACTGGTAACGGCCAATGGCCACATACAATAACCTTGACTGACTGACAGTAAAACATTATCCACCTCTACCTGACCTGAGAGGGCTCAGTCTGCCAGGCTCCCAAGTCTCACTTCTGCAATGAAGTATGGAGGAACCTCATCAAAGGCCAAGAGCAGATAGAGAATTTCCTGAACCAGCAAAAATCATATCTTCCCATTTCAATCATCTTTCCTGGTTGCTTCATTTGGACTACCCATCCTTTTGACTTCTTCCTCCCATTGTTCATTGCCTCCCTCCTGTCTGCAGCTGTGGAGAAGATCTGGAGACTTTTGCCTTCTCAGCAGTAGAACCAGGCAATCCACTCAGCTTCCCAGCAATTTGACTTCCCTTTGCTTCCTTTGGTCCTTTGTTTTATATAGAGAGTATTTCCAGTGTTTTTTCCAACTTCCAATGACATTGTCCACAGAAGCCTGTGGTGTGGGAGCTGTTCACCATAATAATGTCAAAAATGTTAAGCATAAAGGAAACAAAGAAATGATCAATGCTACCAATGAAAATGGGTGGATTGAAAACAGTTCATAGGGAAAACATCCCCCCCCCGTTGTGTATGCAATTGAATGTATGAAGGTATTGAGCCTGAGTCTGACAAAGGTATTGTAAACCGACCTATCAGAACAAAGGAAGTTCTGGAGGGAAGCAAAGTGATTGGTCTTTATGTACAGTGTCTGATTGGATATTTTCTGACATGTGGCCGTGGCTTGCCAAGCCCAGACTGTTTAAAAAGGAGCCTGTTGCTCCATTGTTTGTCTCATTCTGGTTCTTCTGACTTCGCGTTCAATAAAGCTGTTATCACTGTTCACCTGCTGCCTCGAGTCTCGTATATAACACCCCCCCAGTCAGAATAATGAGACAGACAAGAGTTTGGAAGTAAACAAGGGCCACTTTATTAACTATTTAACATCACATTGTGGCAAGGGGCCAACTAAGCAAGCAAGGAACAAACAAGGCAGGTGTCACTCCCTGACCAACCTCCTTGCCCTTCATGGGTGGGTCACCCAGCTCCAGTCTTGAGCCAATGATTTGGCTCATGATCGGCAGCCCAACAAAACTGGTTGCCACCTAGGAGCACCTACCCCCGAAGCCTTACAACTTGCAGAGAGGAGCCTGCCCTAAGAGGTTCCCAGAGGTGATCACCATTCCCCACCCCGAACCTTAAAATCCAAAAGCAGTTCTTGATGACCCCCTGTTCCCTAATGGGAAAATGCCATAAGGTGCTCACTGGTTCCGCTTTCTTGCCTACACAAACCCACCACTGCCAAGGCCAAGCCTCTGCTTTGGTTTTTGTGGCCACCTAACAGCCCGGCTGTTTTTTCAGGGCCAGCTACATCCCCCTCCCACATCACGACATGCAGTGTCATGGCTGTTGCTGCTTGTGTACCTGCCAGGGCAGCAAAACAGCCCCTGGCCTCCAGTGGCGTTGCCGGGATGCCGGGAGCTCAAATGTATTATAAACTGGGCTTGAGGCAGTTCTTTTTCAAAACAGTTATTTCATTTATTCAGCTCAGAACACAGCAACCAGCTCAGCAACGCACCCCAGTTATATACAGTCAAGAGCAGTCAAAACCACATCTCGTAAAACAGTAATAACCAATCATAATAAACATTACAGAATACTACCCTCACTTTCCATAAGAAACATCCTCACAAACCTGGAGGCTGAAGGAATGCCTTGGGGGAGGCCAAATGTTAAGCTCGGGCCTTGTTTGTCAGAATGTTGTCTAACCAAATTCATGCTCTGTTGCTGTTTGAGTCCTACTGAATCGTTTATTGGAGGTCCTTTATGTCTGCTTGATTTTTTTAAAATTGTAATCCGCCTTGAGTCTCAGCAACAAAGGAGAGCTATAATTGAAGTCAATACATATTTAAAGCAATATAGTACATAATATTTAGAAACTTACTTTTAACAACAACAACAAAAATGAAAGACCATATTCTCAAGAAGTTGAACCCTGCACCCACTACTGCAGTCTGCACTTCTATGAAGGAGGGTTATAGCGTGGGAACAGAGTGCACAGGAAGGAGAAGGACCCTGAACTGCATCTGTAATTTCATTCTAAGGAAAAATGAATGTTGATATGTGATTACAATAGCCTTATGAAAGTACACCTACTTAGCATAGCCATAATGGAATGTGCTTGAAAACTAGTAATTTTCTGGACATGTAGCTTTCCCTTAGCTTTAGTACAGAGATGAAATGTTGTTGCTCAGTTGATTTCTCATTTCTTTGACCACTGAAATGTTGTTGTTTACTGCAGATGTCAAAAATATGATTTGTGCTTTTATGGGTCTGATGTGGCCTGAATAATCCACAAATTTCACTGGAAAGGTTAACATCTTGTTTTTAATTTAAAAAGGTCCATTTTCAGGTTTTTCAGCATCGTGCTGCAGCATAGATCCTTTCCCCCTAGATGTCCAGTCAGATGCTTGTTGGAACTGAGCAGAAATTATATGTATTTGGAAGGAACAGCACGTCATCCTTTGGTTTTATGTTTCCTTAGAAGAGTTTCCCATCTTTGAGGTTTCATTCTGTCTCCTTTATTATGGCTTCAGTTTATACCACATTCGTTTATTTGTTTTTTGGGTTTTTTTACATTTCTAGAGGCACATTTATCAAAAATAGTTTCTGCTCCTTTGTTACAACATATATGTCTATATATACCTGGACATTCTAAAATACTTTCTGTGCTAGCGACTGTCCAATAATTAGAATAAGCCTATGATAGGGTGCTGGTGAAGAAAAATGAAAGAATTCCTAAAAAAAAAAAAAATGGTACATGTGAATTAGCTTTTGGGGTAAACTTTTTTTTTTCTGTTTCACATTGTCCCAGAAAAAGTGTTTAGTTAACTAGGCCTGGTCTTAGAGTGGTTAGACCACAACTAGTTGGCAGGAATAGGGAAGGTTCCTCAGGATAGTTAGGGATAATCAGCAAACTTCCAGAGGTGTCAAATGTAATGGAGGGTATTTTCAGAATAGGCCATCACACACCTTATGGCAGGGTGCACTTGGATCTGATCATCATCATTCAAAACCTACTAGGGCCTTATGGCAAATTAGGGGAGAAAGATGAGCCTTGGCATCTCTCAGCACATAGAAGTGAGGATAAACAAGGCTGACGGAAGCACTGGCCAAGTTTGGTGCCAGGGTGGACCTACCTATAAATGACAGACTCTGGTAGACTGTAAGGAGTGCATGACTCCTGAGATGAAAATATACACAAAAATCAGTGTTTGGGGTCTTCATTTTCCTGGAATGGCATTAGGAATCTGGGATTCTTAGGGAAATGAAACTGAGCCTCCTGAGCCTCCAGGGAGGGCGGGGTATAAATCTAATAAATAAATAAACTACCTTCCCCAAAAGTCTGTGATCTGCTCAATGTGTTGTTCTTTGATTCTGCTTGTTTTCCCAGGCAACAGTATCCTTCTTTCCAATTGGAACCTGGCAAGGGTAGAGCATTCCCAACCAATCACCTTTGCAGACAAGCTGCAGAGCTGAAATGCACAGTATGCATGCATACCTGTTATGCTTTCATTCTGCTCTTTTCCCAAACAAAGGCATCCTTCCTTCCAATTGTATTCTGGCAAGGGTCTAGCATTAAAACGAATGTAGTCTGCAGTGCACATGCACAGAAAATAGCTACTTTTTGAGGCTCCAGTAAAATGGAACTACTGTGCTGCAATGCTTGAGATTGGGGGGGGGGGCTGGAGAGGAGACAGAGGACTGCATTTTGTAAAATGTTGGTGGCATTATGTACAATGACTGCTGCATAGAAGACCCTTGAATTGGCTGTGCATTGAAAATAATGGTGTTTGCAGTGGACTTGCACAAAAATGGTTCCCAAAATCCAGAACAAATCGAGGGTACTGTAATGATTGCCAGAAATACTCCATGATGGCATAGAAATTGGCTTGTGAGGCTCTTTGAACTTTGGATCTTTGCTTATCCTGGTGATGGTGTCAATTGTTACCAATGAATGGAAAGAAAAGTCGAAAAAGTTTCAGAACATTTTCTTGTATACATTTGGCTGTGTCAGTGATGGTTACAGCATTATAAGATTTCCTTTAGACTGCAGTTTCCTTCCATGCTTCCCTAGAGAAATCAGTGCCATTAAACTTGTGCCCTAGTTAAAAAAATCTATTCTACCTGTTTTTGTATCAGCTTATATTAGTGATTAGGAGGCCAAACTGCAAAGTATATCTGCTTATTGCAGGAAAAGGTTAAGAGGCTTTTGGCCTGTGCTCTAGAGAGAGATCAAATTATCCTAATTTCTGAGGAAAAAGCAACAATACTTCAGTTTAAGCTGAAAATGGTTCCTAAAGTCATAATAGACCAGGTTTATGCCAGGTCATAGTCATATGTAATAGACCTGCAGCTTTCTTTGCTTCATTTTTATATTAATAAAAAGGTCTAAAGCCATTTATTTTATTTTATTTTATTTTATTTTGCTGTAAAACATATAAGCAGAACAAATGAAAGAGCAGGAACTGCAAAACATCACCCACACCTAAATGACTTCTCAGATACTGAAATGAAGACCCCCATTTATGTTAATAGCACTAAATCAGCATACGCTTGTCCATAGCAGTTTGTAACATTTTTGTCCATGAGGAATGCTAGGATGTGCTTCATAAAAAGAGATCTGTTCATGAAGGACATTAAAATTTGCTTCAGAAGCTGAAGAGGTGCCTCTGTCCCAGCTAATGCTACAGGTCTGCAATCCATATTGTGAATAGCAATAAACACCATCCAATTCAAATGTTTCTTTGACCACTGAATTTAGCTAATTTCTCACTAATGTTTTGGAGAAGCTATAACATAATTAGAGGGGTGATAGCAAAAGCTATTAGTCAAGAAATACAGGAATAAATGGCTTCAAGAATTCTCTGGAATGTCCTCTAGCAAAGTCCCACACAAGTGCCTTAAGTGTATAGAAAATGTAGAGCTAAATTCTCAAAACTTTTGAAGCTAATTAAATGTAAATATGTCCATGTCTACTCTCTAGAGCTTTCTGGAAATACTGGTTTGTGAGTTTAAGTGCTGAAGAAATATGTACTTTGTAATTTGTGTGGACAATGTTATATAATATTTTATGGTTGGGGACTTTACACAGAATATTGTCATCCGATCCTAGATATATAATTCCCTTACATATTGGCCATTTCCAGCTATCCCATTGGCTGGGCTGTGCGCTCCAACAGCCATTGGCCCATCAACCGCCACTCAAGAGTATTCGGTGCCATTGGATGAGTGCTGGATCCGCTCCTCTCCCCGCCCACTGCAAGCCTGGACATTTTCCCCTCATAGAATAAGCTGTCAAAACGGCTGTCTCTCCTGATGAAAACACTTCTCCTTCTTAGCTTCTGTGGGATTAATTTTTCCCTCAGTGGCTGTAGCTAGACAACCAAACTTGGTTCTGTCAGTAAAAAGGCAAAGGAAGGAAGCCCTTTCCAGGCCTTTGTGGGGAATTCATTGGGGCCTGTCCTGACTAGAGTTGCCGGCTCCAGGTTGGGAAATTCCTGGATATTCTGTGGTGGAGTCAATGGAAGTCAGAGTTTTGGGAGGGGAGAGGCCTCAGCTGAACAGAATTCCATAGAGCCCACCCTCCAAAGAAGTTACTTTCTCCAGGGGGAGAGATCTGTTGTCTAGAGTTCATGTGTGATACGTGGTGATCTTCAGGCTCCACCAGGAGGTTGGCTACTCTAGGCGTAGCAGTTAGCACTTCAGAGCAACGTCTGCTAGACCCAGGTTCTTTAATAAAGATTTTATTGGCTCCCCTAAAAAGGGGAGGTATTTCGCTTAAAAGAAAAAATGGGAAGGGTAGACAGTGGGAGAAAGAGAAAGCTGAGTGATATATAATCTGGTAAATTAAACTGTTAGTAATGTCCAATTAATCTTCTTGGGCTTCTTCTGTGTGTTGTCAAACTTCTTTTCCTAGTCCTGTCACATGTAATTCTCTGTTAGTATGTTAGTAATGTTCCTTTGAATTTCTGTTAATTAAAAAAAACTCTTCTGGGCACATTCAGAACCGCTTCTTTGCGTGCTGGGTACTTTTACTATCGCTGACGTGGAGGAGCTTCCTCTGTTGTCTTCTCCTTCCGGCTTGTTAGATCCTCCTTCGGGTTGTTGTTAA
>NW_015163675.1:131889-136901 GCF_001447785.1 Gekko japonicus | reverse complement strand
AAAGAGCGACTCCCCCCTAGTACGCCCTAAAGCGCCCCGGATCCGAGCTCCTCTCTTCCTGAGGGGCTCGTTCGGGTCTCTGCTCGCGCCGATTCCCTCCTCCACCGCGGGCGGGCGAGCCACCCTCGGGAGCAACCCGAGGATGTGTCCGCCATTCGCGGGAGCCAGACCGGAAGCCTGCTAGACCCAGGTTCTTGCTGTGGAAGTTGAATGGGTGATTTAGGGCCAGTCACAGACTTTCAACCTAACATACCATACAGGGTTGCTGTGCAGATCAAAAGGGGGCGAGGAGAATGATGTAAGCTATTTGGTCTCCACTGTGGAGAAAGACTGTACTTTTCCTCCTGGGGAACCATTGCTGCCAATCTCCAGGTGAGGTGTGGAGATCACTCAGAATTAAAACTGCTCTCCAGATGGTAGAGATCAGGGGCAGATAATGGTAGGTTGGTGGTTGATGGTTGGCTGGGAAGGAGATGGTTGCCAACTCCAGGTTGGGGAATTCCAGGGGATTTGAGGGGTGGAGCCTGAAGAAGGTGGGGTTTGAGGAGGGGTGTGACCACAAACAGGTACAATGCCATAGACTCCACCCTCCAAACCAGCCATTTCCTCCTGGGGGACCATTCCTGTCTATCTCCTGGTGAGGGCTGGAGATCACTCAGAATTACAACTGCTCTCCAGATGGTAGAGATCAGTTTCCCTGGAGAAAACAGCTGCTTTGCTGGATGGACTCTGTGTCATTATACCCTGCTGAGGTCACTTCCCTCCTGCTTGGGTCCCCATTGTGAAAAAAGACTGTAATTTTCATAGGTACAGGCTGCAGGTGTGTGTGGGGGGGATGAAAGCTGAAGTCAGAGGGGCAGATAAAGGTTGGTTGATGGTAAGCTGGGAAGGAGATAGGGTTGCCACCTCCAGGTTGGGAAATTCCTGGAGATTTGAGGGATGGATCCTGGAGAGGGTGGGGTTTGTGGAGGGGTGGGACCTCAGACAGGTGCAATGCCCTAGACTCCACCCTCCAAATCAGCCATTTCCTCATGGGAAACCATTGTTGCCAATCTCCAGGTGAGGGGTGGAGATCACTCAAAATTACAACTGCTCTCCAGATGGCAGAGATCAGTTCCTCTGCAGATAATGGTGGGCTCTGTGTCATTTTACGAACATTCTTCCTCAGTTATACAGCTGAAAAATGGTACCTGATTTCCACAATAATCTAGGCATAGCTCATGTCTCAAATGGAATTACATTTGAGACATGAGCTGTGCCTAGATTATTTTGGAAATCAGGTTCCATTTTTCCATTTGAGACATGAGCTGTGCCTAGATTATTTTGGAAATCAGGTTCCATTTTTCCATTTGAGACATGAGCTGTGCCTAGATTATTGTGGAAATCAGGTTCCATTTTTCAGCTGTATAACTGAGGAAGAATGCTTTGAAACATATGGGATATCTAGGAAGGACTTTTTTGGCTGCAGAAGTTTCTTTGTGCTATGGGACATCCTCTGCCTTGTTTGTGGACTTTGAGGTCTTTTGGACACTATTATACTGAAAGGATATAGAGGAGTCTCTTGTTGGATTCTTTTTCTTTTATTGAATTGTTATATCTTTTCTTGTCAATTTTTTTGTATTGCAACTTATGTTTTTGAATTCTGACCACCAATTCTACTTTATTAATTGATTTACTGAACTTATGTTGCAATCGACTGATGTCTACTGGTAATTTGTGAAATTTGTGAATTTTCTGATGGTCTACCCTTGCATTTTGTATTTCTGTATGTCATATATGCTTGGCGTCCCTATTGTTTGGATTCTGCAGGTGAGGGCTGGAGATCACTCAGAATTAAACCTGCTCTCCAGACAGCAGAGATCAGTTCTCCTAGAAAAAAGGCTGCTTTGCAGGGTGGACCCTGCTGAGGTCACTCCCCCTCCTGCTTGGGTCCCCACTGTGGAGAAAGACTGTACTTTTCCTAGGTAGAGGCTCCAGGTGTGTGGGGGAGATGGAAAGCTGAAGTCAGAGAGGTAGATAACAGTATGTTGATGGTTGGCTGGGAAGGAGATAGGGTTGCTACTTCCAAGACAGGTACAATGCCATAGACTGTACCCTCCAAACCAGCCATTTCCTCCTGGTGAACCATTGTTGCCAATCTCCAGGGGAGGGCTGGAGACCACTCAGAATTACAACTGCTATTCAGATGGCAGAGATCAGTTCACCTGGAGAAAACAGTAAGTTCTGTGTCGTTATACCCTGCTGAGGTCGCCACAGCAAATTGACGCTGAGTGCCCGAGGCCAGGGCACCTGCCCAGAATCTCTTTCTAGAGCTCATTATTTCCACAACAGGCCTTATTCCTAGTGAGGTAATAATGGTCAAGACAATGATATACTGCAGTCTGTTGCCATCAAGTATCCATTGGGGTTGGATTTACCAGTCCCATCCTGAGTATATAAAGCTAGCTTTGTGCTAGTCATGTATGTCCAAGAAGAAGACTTTTAGGAATGTCAAAGGAACAAGGGGAAGCAGAAAAAGTAAGACCACACCTAATTGGATTATACTTACTGGAAATTATTTGTTCCAGACAGAAGTTAAGCTTCTTCCAGTATTCAATTCAAATACCTTTTATTGGCATACAATATTAAAAGCGTTTCCCAATAATACAATCCAAGAGAAATTATAAAATAGATAGTCGTGGGTATGTCAGGCCTAACTCAAGTTGTCACAAGTTAGATTTGACCATACAAAAGATGCCTGAATCATAAAATAAACTGGCATTCCAAACTTTTAAACTTAAGTTTTTAAACTTATAAATTAAGAATCATTAATATGATCAGGGTTACTCTTCCGTTTTATAAAACAATGGAGAAACTTAGCGGTCAGTTCAATGATCTCCAGATCTCGTGAAGCAAGGAGAAATTGTACCTTGATTCTATCTGATTGGCCTGCTACCATCCTAAGGGGGGCTTCTATACACTCCACTCGAATGTCATTTAACAATTTACAGTGTAAGAGTACGTGCTCAACAGTTTCTATTTCACTTCTATTACATCCACAGAACCTGATTGAATAAGGAATTTGCTTATATCTCCCCTCAAGAATAGCAGAGGGGAGAACATTAAGATGGGCCAACAGATAAGCTCTACACATTTGTGGTGAAGTCAGACAGAAAAAGTAATATGGTAGAGCACCAGAAAGGGGATAAGCCCACCTTACTGAGGAGCACCTTCCGGAGGCAAGGGCTCTGAGCTCTTGCAACTCTATATCAATAAGCCTCTGTTTAAGCAAAGTAAAGACCTCAAGCTCTGACCGGATGACAAGGTCACTCAGGTTAAAACCAATAGAAGTGATTTTCTTTTCAATAGCCATAAACCACGCAGAGGATTGAGATTCTTCCAGCATATAGGTGATAAAGCTATTGTGGTTACATCTAAAATGCAGACGTAGCCAAAATCTGAAAGTAATAATCCAGGCCTTGGTCTCTAACCGTCTCAAATTAAGCTCCAGACAAATGGCAGCATAAGATACGCATGAAGGCAACCCCAGAATCTTCCTCAGGAATTTGGATTGTAGTTGTTCAACTGCTTTGCTTCTTCCAGTAGTGAGTACTCACACTAAATCAGGACCTCTTGAGCTAGTTATCAAGAAACTCTTACCAAAGCTCTGGTTGCTATAACTTGAAAGAATTAAAGTGTATGTTAGCATTTCCTAATGAAAGACTCTTTGTTCAGACTGATACAATTAGAACAAGTTTGAATTTGTGCCTAAACTCCAGTTCAATGCTTTAACCAAGGCTGCCTCCAACATGCTTCCTCCCTACCTGGAAACCTGTCCTCTCTTTCCTTTCTTTGAAATATTCCCAGGATGCTGAAACTCTCTCCTATTCACCATTGGTCAAACCTGTTGCATTCCTTTTGTGTTTTTTTAAACTGCCTCCAAAGGGGCAGGGTTTTATTTTCCACATAACATACACAAACAATCATAACACATACATACATATACATACATACAAACAGTACAAACAGATACATGGAGGTTATTTTCAATTTTTACCAATATTTATACTGGTGCCTATTCCACCTTAATAACAATTTCTCATGAACTGTGTAAGCAACTTTTCTGTCTCTATCATCCTAACAGGTATATATTTCATTTACTAAACTCTTAGTATGTCTCTTGCAAGCTTGCCTACATATATTTATCATACCAATTATAAAACCGTGACCAAGTATTCTGGAATGTCAAATCTGTTGCGCCTTTTATATATAAAGTCAATTTATCCAATTCCGCAGCCTCCAAGATTTTATTTACTAGTTCTCGTTTTGTTGGTATCTCTGGTAATTTCCAATATTTTGCATAGAGAATTCATGCAGCCGTAGTTAAAAAAACAATCAAATAATGATCATCTTTATTAGAATTATCAGGTAAAATATTCAACAACAAAGTCTCTGGTGTAAATGGTACTACAGTCCCTAGTACCTTTTGCAAGATTTCATGTACCATTACCCAATATTTCTTAGATCTTTCACAATGCCACCACATGTGGTAAAATGAGCCAACCTTATTTTCACATTTCCAACACTTATTCGAACATTTCGGGTCAATTTTAGCTAACCTTTCAGGTGTTACATACCATCTATAAAACATTTTATATATGTTTTCTTTATACGGAATAGCTTTCGTAATCCTAATATTTTTCTTCCATATTTGATCCCACTGCTCTAAATTAACGGCATGCCCAATATTCTGCCCCCATTGAATCATATTCCCTTTTATTATTTCATCCACCATTAAATCTTCAAGTAACAACACATAAAATCTTCGTAAAAGCTTCTGATCCATAGATGTCATAATCTTTTCAATCTCTATAAGGTTTTTATAAAATCCGATTCTCGTGTCTTTAGTAAATCTGGATTCTATTTGTGCTCTTTGCCACCATGGTAGATCATCTTCTAATGGTTTCAAACGATCTTCGTAGTCCAATATATCCAAATACCTTCTTGGTACTTCTTCCTGGTATGCATTTGGG
>NW_015163675.1:102226-131411 GCF_001447785.1 Gekko japonicus | reverse complement strand
TCAAATGCACCCAGGCACTCAATCACATGCAAAACAATGCCCCTTCCTTTTCCTCTCAATTGCAGTCAATCACAGTCAAACAATGCCCTTTCCTCTCTCAAGCAGCCAGGAATCTGCAAAAACTCCAAGCGCTTCCACACACTCCCAGACCAGTTCTCCCACCAAAATCCTCAGCTGGATCCTCTCCGCTGAAAGCAAATAAAAAACCACTCACCCTTCTGTCTCCTGCTCCTGTTCCTGCTCAGAGCTCAGCTGGGTCTCCTCTGCCTCTGGCCAGGTGTTTCCTTAAAAACACCTTCCATATTTTTGGTCATTATCTTAGTTTAATTAATATTAATTCTCAAACCAGCTACAAGTCCATAGTCTCCAAGTTCTTGTTTCAAAGTAAGAATTGATTCCAGTGGGTTCTCCAATATAAACACTAGGTCATCTGCAAATGCCAACAGTTTATATTCTTCTCCTTTTAGTTTCAGGCCCATAATCTCCTCCTTTTCTCTTATTGAGTCATTTAATATTTCCAATACAAATATAAATAACAAAGGTGATAAAGGGCATCCCTGTCTCATTCCCTTTTTGGATTTCAATGTATTTTGTCTGTTCCCCGTTAATCGTTACCACCGCCTTTTGTTTAGTATAAATTGCCTGAATCATCTTCACGAAGTTAGCACCAGCCTGTGCCTCTTCCAAAGCTTCCAACATGAAATTCCAATTAATGTTGTCAAAGGCCTTTTCCGCGTCCAAAAATATTAGCGCCAATGTTTTTTCCCGATGTGCTTCATAATACTCTATTACATCCAGAATGCATCTTAAGTTGTTCTTAATTTGCCTTTTTGGCAAAAAGCCCACTTGGTCCTTGTGAATTATCTTTGATTAAAAAAAATTAAGACTTTCTGCTAATATTGAAGCAAAGATTTTATAGTCCACATTTAATAATGAAATTGGTCTATAGTTTTTAATTTCTTTTCTATCTGTTTCTTGTTTATGAATTAATGAAATTATTGCTTCTTTCCATGATTCTGGCGTTTCTCCATTAATCAATATATTATTACAAACATCTTTAAAATGCAATTGTAGTTGTTCTTCGAATATAAGATAAAATTCTATTGGCAGTCCATCTGGGCCTGGCGCTTTGCCTTTATTTTGTCTTTTTAAGGCCTCTACCACTTCCATCATTGTAATTGGTTGATTAAGTGCCTCCCTTTGTTTTTCTGTAAATTTCTTCGGTTTGTGAGTATTCAGATATTCTTTTAGCTGTTCTGCTTTAATCTCTGCTTTACTATATAGCTCTTTGTAAAAGTTTTCTACTAGAACTTTCATTTCTTGAATTCTATTTGTTTCTGATCGGTCGCCTCTGCTCAAGGCTTGTATAATTGATTTTTCTTTTTGTTTTCTGATCTTATAAGCGAGCCATCTCGTTGGTTTATTTGCATTCTCAAAAAAAAATTGCTTTGCAAATAGCAGTTTTTTCACCATTTCCTGTGATAATAAGCCATTTATTTTATGTTGCAATAGCTTAAGTCTAGTCTTCGTCTCGCATGCTGTAGAGTCCGTCATGAGTTTTCCTTCTTGGATCTGAATGTCTTTTTGCAACTTTGTATATTCCTGCCTTCTCTGTTTATTCACTCTTGCAGATTCTTGTATCAATAGTCCTCTAGAAAAGGCCTTGCATGTGTCCCATACTACCTTTAAAGGTGTATCTTTTTGCTGGTTTTGCCTGAAAAAGAGTTTGAGTTCTTCCCTCATTTTATTAATAAACTTGAGATATTTCAGGAGAGAAGTGTTCATAGTCCATCTACGTCTAGGTTTCCGCACTCGTAACTCTACCAAGACAGGTTTATGATCTGCATATGTTCCAGCTTCAATCTCTGCTTCTAAAAGATCCTTAATCATTGTAGATGATATCCAGCACATATCCAATCTAGACCATGACTCATGTCTTGCTGAAAAAAACGTATATTGCCACGTTGTAGGGTTTCTAACTCTCCAAGTGTCCACCAGGTTTAGTTCTTCCAAAAGACTACAGAGGGAGGATGGGAACTCTTTACCTCCTTCCTTTTTCTTCCTTTTTTAATTTTTGCCATAGTCAGTTTTTCTGTCTTCCTTTATGTCAAAAACTGTGGTGTAGTCTCCTATGATGCAAATCTCCTGAAAATCTTGTTGGATTATCAGATTTTTTAATGTCTTATAAAAAATTTCCTGGTGTTGATTGGGAGCATAAATATTAACAATAAGCATATTTTTATTGTCTTTGTACCATAACCATCATAATTCTTCCATCTTTCGAATTATAGATTTGTTCTGGTTGAAGATGGTCTTTAATATATGTCGCAACACCTCTCTCTCTTTTCTTATCATCGGAAGAAAGAAATGCTTTACCTAGGCCTTTTCTTTGTAGATGCTTTTCGTCCTGTTTTCTAATGTGTGTTTCTTGTAGACAAATAATATCCATATTTTGTTTTCTAAGTTGATGAAATATTCTCCTTCTCTTCTGTGGTCCATTTAAACCATTCGCATTCACTGATATAATTTTTATTTTACTTCTCTCCATTCTGATTTGGGGTCTGTTTCTCCTGTTTTTCTTTTGAGTGTTGTCTAGTATGAACTGGAGAGTATCTTGTCATTCCCATCCATTTTCCAGATCTTGGTTGTCTTGGTGGTCTTGCACTAGCTCCTGTGGCTCCTTGGGCATTTTCCTCTTCTTCTTCCTCGGTTTCTTCTCCTCCTCCTTCCTCTTCCTTCCCTTCTCCTCTTGTAGTCAAGAGTTCTCTGTTTCTCCTCAGGAAATCTTCAGCCTTAAAAACAGATGTTATTCTGTATTTCTTTCCCCTGTAGGTCAAGAATAAACCTTCTGGGAACAGCCATCTGTAAGTTATATTGTTATTGCTCAGTGCTGCAGTTAGCTTTGAATATTCTCTTATTTTTTCCCTGACTCTCCAGGGGATTTCTTTAAGTACCTTAATTTCAGTTTCTTTCATCATCAAACTGTTGCATTTACTTCTCTCAATATTTTATCTCTTACCGCCCTTTTATGGAACCGGACGTGTACCTCTCTTGGGAACTGATGTTTTCTTGCGTACGCTGAGTTCATTCAAAATGCCACATCGATTTCCTGGCTAATCGTCTCCACTTCTTCCATGTTTAAATGTTCAGTCAGGAGTTCAGCCATTTTCTTAGAAAGATCTTCATTCTTTTCTTCAGGAATATTTTGAAATCTTAAGATAAATGCTGCTCTTTCCACCTGCAGTCTTGTTATATCTTGTTCCAGCATAGATTGTTTCACCTCAGTCTCCTTTAGCCTATCTTCCATTACTTGCATTTTGCTTTCTATATTCGCTGTAGAGGTATTCAATTCACTGATCTTCTGTGTGTTATCCATTATTTGCTTTTGTAATGTCTGGAGACTAGTAGAGAATTTTTCCATTATTTCTTCCATAGCTTTCTTGATGGGATCTACCGCTACTTGGATACTGCTCTGTATTGTTGCTTGTACCACTGCTTGCATTTCCTTTTGAGCAGGTAATGAAAATTTAGATTTGCCAGCTGTGGCTGTACTTGGTGAAGATGTTGGTGTTGTTGTTCATGTTGTTTTCTTCAGTTGGCCTGGTTGGCTTTGGGATTTTTACATGGGATTTATATACCGCCCATGACCCCTAATGGGTCTCAGAGCGGTTTACAGTCAACTACAACATAGTAGTTAATACCTAACTAGGGCCACAATTCTCTTTGGGGGAGGGGATATCCTACCAGCACCCTTTGCGGCTTAATCCTTCTTCCTTCTTCCAGAAGAAGGATTAAGAAGGATTCTTGTCGGCGATCTAGATGGCTGGCGACCAGGTCCGAGCAGGCTCTTGATGATTTCTTCTCCTTCGGAGCGACGCTGCTTTTTTGGGCGCTGCTTCCGGCAAAGACCCATCGGCTCCTGCTGTGCTGCGTCCCACATCACGATGTCGCTCCGGCTCCAGCTCCACTCACCTCCACTCAATTCGGCTGCTGCCTTCCCTGGATCGTTCGACTCTCTCCGCCGCCATTTCTCTTCTCGCTGCCGCCGCCTCTCTCTCTCTCTCTGCCGCCGCTGCCGACTGCACTCCCTAGGGCCACAATTCTCTTTGGGGGAGGGGATATCCTACCAGCACCCTTTGCGGCTTAATCCTTCTTCCTTCTTCCAGAAGAAGGATTAAGAAGGATTCTTGTCGGCGATCTAGATGGCTGGCGACCAGGTCCGAGCAGGCTCTTGATGATTTCTTCTCCTTCGGAGCGACGCTGCTTTTTTGGGCGCTGCTTCCGGCAAAGACCCATCGGCTCCTGCTGTGCTGCGTCCCACATCACGATGTCGCTCCGGCTCCAGCTCCACTCACCTCCACTCAATTCAGCTGCTGCCTTCCCTGGATCGTTCGACTCTCTCCGCCGCCATTTCTCTTCTCGCTGCCGCCGCCTCTCTCTCTCTCTCTGCCGCCGCTGCCGACTGAACTCCCGGCACAGAGCTAGGAGGAGGGTGCCCCCTGCCACCTAGGGCAGGTACCCATTCCTTTTGTTAATACTAGAGCAGCTGGGTTAGCGGGAGCTGGGACGGGGGACAGGGGCTCAACCCGGTTGTGGTGGGGATTCGAACAGCCATTATGGCTGTTCGCTATTGATGTTAACTGCAGGTGTCATATTGCCTGCGCCACCGCTCCCTCACATGGGTCCCCAATGACATCTTACTGGTCTGTTCTCTAGGTTAGGTAGACTTGGTTTAACAGGTTTAGCAGGTTTTCCCACTGGCTGTCAGCCTCTTTTAGCTTTAATACTTTTTACTGCTTCTGGTGAATTATTTAGAAAAGTCCTGGATTATTGGCCGCTTGCCCAGGGTTTGTTTTCTATAACACGGATGATACTCTGGCAACTTTCCCAGAACTTGCTTACAGCAAATGAGTTGCTTGTGTTTTACTGTGTAAACCACAGGAATGTTTCTCAAGGTCAATCTAAATTGTCTCACCCCACCAATTAGTTCTATTTTCCTAGTCCAATGGAGGGTAATACATTGGAGTAAAAACACAGCTTTCAAAACACTCTCAGACTTTTTAAACCTCTACACAGTTTCCCTTCTGAGACAATCTCCTTGATTTAAATGCTGCCAGCCAGTGTTATTATATTTTCAGAGACCACCAAAAATGTATAAAGGGCTTTTCTGAACCTCCCAGCCCTGCCCCTGGTGGGGTAAAAAACTGAGCACGATGAAATCTGGTCTCTATATTCCCACAATATTTTTCAGCCTTCAGATTAATAGGTTTTAGCCTGCTTTCTGTCAAAGCATCGCCACAGAGCAAAAAGTGAAAGTAAAGTGCTCCCGTCTGTTCTCTTTCGTTGGCCGCTTTAACCGAGGGGAAAATCACCCTCCCACACTGTAAGACTCTTTAGGGGCTTAAAGGCTTTAATTATGACAGTCCCTTCGTTGTTTCCCCTTTATAATCAAGATGTTTCTCACAGTTCACCATGCGTCTCTTCAGAGCAGTGATTTCTAACCCTATTTGAAGCGAAAAGCGGCGGCTTTGCCTGATGATTCAGGCTCCACTTCGGATCCAGCAGGGGGGGGGTGATCCCTGGTGATCCCTGCATGTTGCAACTACTCAGGGGGCTGGATCAAGCCCCTAGCAAACCACTACCCCTTTCCCCAGGAGAGTGGGGGGTCTCCATTTGACCAAAAGACCCTTTAAAATGAACCCTGAAGTGACCAGTGCTCCTGTGAGCATCTGTTGCACTGCACTGCAGGCTCCTCCTCCACCCTTGGAGCTGTTGCATTCCTGTTAGATCATACTTGCAAGGCCTGGAAAGGGTGGCTGGCAGTACAAGCATATATATAAATCATATATATAACCCACTTCCACTGTTCCATATGAAGACTTCGTGGTGCAAGTGGAGAAGTTTGTGCAGTACTGAGGTCACTTCTTCCCCTCTGATGAGCAGAGAGTTGCCTACATTGCCTCCAAACAGAGAGATGGAGTGACAGACTGGTATGTCAGCCACCACAACACCCAGGGACCGGAGCAGCAAAAGGTGGATGCCTTCATGTGGGCTCTCTGAGTACAATATGAGGACCTGATGGAAGAAATAAAGGCATGCAAACACTTTTGTACCCTGAAGCAAGGGCAGAAGACCATGCAAGAATACACCAAGGAATTCAAAAGGTACACGGATAAGGTCCAGGGGTGGCCTGATGGGGTGTGGGCTAAGTAATCTCAGTTGGAGTTGAACCCTGAGCTTTGAGAGACTTATGCAGCATGCACCTAATCTCCCTAAATGCTTGGATGCAGGAGGCAGTGGATGCAGAGAGTTGACTACAAATGATCTGTATCAATAATGTGGCCGCTTACCCAAGAGGGGAACCCCCAGGGCTGTAGCCCAAACTTCCCAAGGCCAAGGAGGGAGTTTGGGAGCAGCGCATGAAGCAAGGGCTCTGCCTCAGATGTGGTGAAGGCAGCCACTACATCAACTCCTGCCCGGATTCGGCGGGTCCTACTCTTGGGGGGGGGAGCACTGAAGAAGAAACAAGACACTCCAGTGCAGAAGAGCACAGCCAAGCCAAAGTTCCAACGAGCTCTCCAAGTCAACATCCCAGAAGGGTATTTGGAGCCCAGAAGTGAGGACGAGGATGACCCAGCAGGAAAAAGGCCAGGACCTGCTGTGAGTGGTACGGAGCAGTAGGTCCCAACTCAAGTGGCACCGAAGATGGTGAGCAACTACCATCTTTGTGACTTCTTTGTGACTTTGACTGTAATGAACCCTGAATTGGGGACCCATGTGAGGGTGCGGGCTCTAATAGACTTGGGGTGTGTTAGGGATTTGATTAATCCCTCCCTGGTTATGGGGTTAGGGGCTGAAGTTGTGAAACTGCCCAGGCCCATCATATTCACCCAAATGGATGGCTCAACCATGAAAGAGCCATGTAAATTCGAAACAGTCCCTCTACGGATGGGGGCAGGTGATCATTGGGAGCATCGGCCCTTCGTCATCACCACCGCCTCCTGGTTCCCACTAGTGCTGGGGAGTCCAGTGCTGCATGACCACAACCCATACATTGTCTGGGATGAAGGGAGGGTTCATTGTACCAAAATGCTGGACCCAGTCCTGTGAGAATTGGGACCAGGCACCTCCGGAGGAACCTCTGTGAGCTTGCTTAGCACTTGAGGAGTTCTTTGCCATTCCCCCTGAGTACCAAGACTTGGCCAGGGTATTTGAAGAGGAGGCGGCAGATGAGCTACCCCCTCACTACAACTCTGACAGTACCATTGAAATACTCCCCGGGCAGAAATTACCTAAGGGCAAACTATACACCATGAGCCCGGGGAAGAAGGACAAACTACGGAAGTTCATTGATAAAAACTTGGCCCAAGGTTTTATTCACCCAGCCTCTTCCCCGTTTGCTGCCCCAGTCCTCTTCTGGAAGAAGAAGAATGGGGGCCTCAGACTGTGTACTGACTATAGGGACTCAGCCACGGTCTCAGCCACTAATGCTTACCCACTGCCCCTGATCAAAGACCTCTTGATGGAGGATGCCAAAGGAAAGATTTTCACTAAACTAGACTTACGGGATGCATACTTCCAGGTGCGCATTAAGGAAGGAGACAAATACAAGATGATATTTAATACCCCGCTGGGGCAGTTCGAGTACCGGGTTATGCCTTTCGGTCTCCAGGGGTCTTCATGAACTTGATTAATGAAGTGTTTATCTAGATGACATTTTATTATACTCCCCCAACAAAAAGTTACATGTGAAATTGGTGCGGGAGGTGTTACAGACACTCTATGACCATAAACTTTTTGCCAAGCTATCCAAATGCAAATTCAATAAGCCTGAGGTGGACTTCCTGGGCTACCACATCTCCCCCAGAGGTTTGGAGAAACCAAAAGTCCAAGATGTTCTGGGGTGGGAGGCCCCTCGAACCCACCACCAACTTCAATCCTTGTGCCCCTCACAGACCTAAAAACCAAAGGGAGGGGTCCAGAGAGTATCAAGTCTGGGGCATGGCTACATTGGACTTCAGAGTGTCAAGAGGCTTTTGATCACCTCAAGTCTCCGTTCACCTCTAAGCCCATGTTAGCCCATCCGGACGAAAAGAAAAAGTTCATAGTGCAAGTTGACACATCAGATGTGGCCACGGGAGGGGCTATCCTACAAGAGGGGTGGGATGGAAAAGGGCACCTTCTTGGTTATGTATCCCACAAGTTTAATGCCATTGAGCACAATTGGTCAGTGTGGGATAAGGAGGTGGGGGCCATTAGCCTGGTATTAGCAACATGGAGGCATTGGCTGGAGGGCACCAGGGTATCTTTTGAGGTCTGGACCAATCATAAGAACCTGGAGGTGCTGTGCACTCTGCAGAACCTGAATGCCAAGCAACTACATTGGGCAGACTTCTTTTCTAACTTCAGTTTCACTCTGCACCATTTCCTGGATAAATTTAACTCCCTAGCAGACGCCCTTTCGTGCCTCCCCCAGCACGACAGCCAAAGGGAGTATATCATTGACTCTATTTTTACCCCCTCCCAGTTGGACGGAGCAGTCACCACATCCAGTCAGGTGTCAGCTCAGCAAGGGGAGCCCAAAGGCTGCTGGGAGCTGAAGTTCGCCTCAGCATTCTCTGAGGGTGACCGGAGGGAGGTGGAGTCTGATGGGGCATTGGAGAAAGGAGACAATGGTTGCTGGTATAAAGGACATAGATTATTCGTTCCTGCATCTCTTGGGGGGAGGTCATGACGGCAACACATGGGTCTAAACTGGCTGGACATCTGGGCTACTTAAAAACTTTACGTCTTTTACAACGCCAGTTCTGGTGGCTGAGCATGCATAAAAACATTTCCTTGTTTGTTCAGTTGTGCCAAACTTGTATAATATGCAAGCCTCGGCTGGGGAAGCCCCTGGGGTGTTGCATCCACTGCCCACCCCAAGCTGGCCCTGGGAAGTGATCTCAATGGATTTTATCATGGACCTTACCCCTAGCAAGAGTAAAACTGTTATATGGGTGGTGGTAGACCTGTTCTCCTAGCAAGCAGACTTCATCCCCTTTCTCAAAGTGCTCATGGCTCGCTCACTCACTAAAGTGTTTGTGCAGCACATCATCTGACTCCATACCCCCCATAAAATGATTTCAAATTGTGGCTCCCAGTTCATTGCCAAGTTCTGGGGAGAACTTCTGAGGGTCCTGGGAATGGAATGGACCCTCAGCAGCGCTTACCACCCAGAGACGGATGGCCAGACTGAATGGGTTAATCAGACCCTGGAACAGTTTCTGAGATGTTTTGTGAACTATCAACATGATGACTGGGTGGACTTGTTGCCATTCGCCCAATATTGCTACAGTAACACCCTCCATTCTTCCATGGGGGTTTCACCATTTAAGGCAGTGGATGGGAATGAGGGGGATCCTCTGCCATTTATGACAGATAAGAGTGGCCCGGGAGGGGAGGTGGCGGACTGGTTTAGGGCATATGTAATGCCTGGTCCCTTTTTTATATAACTTTATTTTTATAACAAATTTTAACAATTTTTATAACAACTTATCACTATTAAACAATAATCAATACAAAACAAAGTCCAAATACTTAGTGGGCAGTTCTGTCATACCATCTTTTACATTATTAACATAACTAAAAAACACAAACCACTTTTCTACAAACGTTGACACCTTGTGAGGTTGCTCCATTTCTAAAGTTTGCATAGCTATTTTGTCCATGACAACAATATCCCACAGTTTAGTAAACCATTGTTTTAAGGTAGGTACCTTTTCAAGTTTCCAGACCTGCGCTATTAAGGTTTTAGCTGTAATAAGCATTAGCGCTATTAATTCTTCAGTTGTTTTTGAAAAAAGGTCTTTATCCCATAAATGTAACAATATTGATTCAGGAGTTTTCGGTAAATCAATCCCTAGCATAGTTTCGATTTTTGTTATTACTACATTCCAAAAACTTTGTATCTTCGGACAAGACCACCAACAATGGATTATTGAACCTGTTTGATTACATCCTTTCCAACAACTTGGATCTTTTTTTACTTTTGCATGAAATAATTTCAAAGGGGTGACATACCAACGTGCAAATAATTTATAATTCTGTAACCTAATATTTAATGAATATGTTGTAAATGGCTAGGGGTTCTAAAGAAAGGGCAAACAATATGGGAGAAAGGGGGCAACCTTGCCTTGTTCCTCGTGAGATTTGTATTTCAGCTGATCTGGAACCATTAATGGCAAGTTGTGCTTTCGGAGCTTTATAAAGAGTTTCTATTGATCGTAAAAAGTTGGGGCCAAATCCCATTTGAACTAAAATTTATGCCTGGTCCCTTTTAGGGAAGACTCTTGACAAAGCTAAAGCTGCCTATAAAGTGCAAGCCAACAGAAAATGTTCCCAGGGGTGAGAGTTGCAGCCAGGGGACTCTGTCTACGTTTCTACAAAGAACATTAAGGGCTTGCAGCCCAGCCAAAAACTGGGGTGGAAATTTGTGGGCCCTTTTTCTGTGGTTCGGAAAATTAATGATGTGACTTTTGAATTAGCCCTCCCCAAAAATCTGAAACATGTGTGTATAGAAATATTGATTTTTAAATGTCTCCTGCATTCTTCTGTGATATCTTTCTGATAACAGGCTATGCCTTGTTTCCTATTACAAGCCAAATGGTGGGCCCCATGGCCTCAATTGCATGGCCTCAATTGCATTCTTCACACTTCCATGCTGGAAGCTAGGCCTCACATGCCAGAAGTCACGTAGCCGATGGGGAAACTGGAGTTTGGGGTCACCTGACTGCAAAGGGAGTCTCTGGACTTCCAGCCTATCTCCACACACAACCATGACAACCAACAATTTGGACATACCTATGTCCACTCGCAATTGGCTGCATGGCCACAGATGATTGGGACTGGAATTGGCCTATAACTGGTCAATCCCCTATGGGAGAGTCTCTCTCTGCTCTCTCTGTTCTGTTCCTGCTCTGTGCTTGTTTATTGCACCTGGAAATACTGTCCTTTGAAGAGACAAAGGACTGGCTTTGTGAATTGGACCACATGGTTGAGCAAAGATGGATTTTGCCTTCAAAATCCCTTGGACTGTTTGGATATTCCTCAACTTGGTAAATATTAATCTCAGGTTGGGAGGGGGATTATTGTAGAGGTTCTGGTGGCATATTGTTCGGAATCCAGAGAGGGTAGCCTACTTCTGGGGGTTGTTGTTTAATGTACTGTAAAAGTACAGGATTACCTCCCATTCCTGGACAGGCATGGGTGGGCTATCCTATACAATGTGCATCCTGTTTTTCACCCCAGCCTTCTAAAAAAAGATCTGGGGCCCAACATCTGGCGACCGCAACATCCCCGGCCGCCTCCCCTGATGGTGAATGGCGAGCAACATTATGAAGTCTCTCAAATCTTGGACTTGAAGATGAAACGGGGCCATCTGTATTATTTCACTGAGTGGGTGGATTTTGGGCCTCAGCATCATGAGTGGGTGGAGGCCTCTGATGTTCGTGCCCCAAGGCTCCTCCGTGATTTTCACTCATGGTTCCCGGGGAAACCAGGTGGAGGGGGGCCCTTGGGGTGGGCAGGATGTCAGCTAAGGCTGCCATGGGTTGGAATGTATGGGTTGCTCTCCTTGTCTCCCTCCTCTTTGGTTTGCATGCTGTTATCTGTCTAGTGTCCTTGAAGCCTATACTCTGCCTGCTCCTATTTTCCCACTGGGAATGTAAGTGTTGCTTTTTGCCCATGTCTTCAGCTGCTTGCCTATTGGCTTTACTATATCAGGCGGTCATATATGACGAATCGAAAGGTTCTAAGCATTATCCCACCATTCCTGACACAAGTGTTCATGGAGTCCTGAGTACTAGTTATCAATAAAATGAAACTTCTGAAGGAACTTTGTTGAGTTTCTGGACTGGGAAGTCTGACACTGGCCTCAGAGTGATGGCTATTTAGCATGCACTTGCTCTAAGAATACTATTGTGGAAGCTAAGAGTGATGTGAATATGACAGAGAGAAAATCTGAGGGTTTATGCCTTTTTTCTGAGCTTCTGTGTGATATAGCAGTTAGAATGTTGGTCTAGGAATGGAAAAACCTAGATTCATATCCCCATTGAGCCATAAAGGTTGCTGGATAACCTTTGATCAGTCTCTTTCAGCCTAACCTACTTCACTGGGTTGTTGTAAGAATAACAACAGAGAAAGTGAGAACTATGTAATCTACCCTGATCTTCTTGAGTGAAGGACAAGATACAAAGGGTCAGATAGATTTCTCTGTGGTAATGCTATGGATTAAATCATATCCAAAGAAGAACCATTCTAAACTCTAAAATGAAGGAGTATTTACTTACTGCTGATTATTGGGAGATATGAAGCATATGAAAATAGAAACAGGACGGAGTATGCTGGAATGGAGCTAATTCTGTTGCTCTGTTGACTGAGTAATGCAAATGGGAATTAGTGTGATTTCTAAAGCTTTTACATAATTTACTGGGGAACAGTGGAACAGAGGAACCTTGGAATAAATTTCAAAATGGCAAAGAAACAATAATGCACCACTATTAACTGATAATGAATGTGGCTATGATATACCTCTCCTATAAAGACTGCAAATTAAGTAATATCTCAGTAATGAAATGAATGAAGCTTCCTTATCCTCTTTCTCCTTGTCTTTTTTTCCCTATACATCTTTCCTTCTTGAGCCCAGTTCTACCAACCAGTTAATGCAGCAAAATTAAAAGTAAACCAACATCTCACTTAATCATGACACTCACCCTTCAGTGTGGTTCCTTTGTCCTTTTTGCTCATGTAGATTAAATAAATTCATATGGACATGACATATGCAGTGTCCGGTGGTACAACTGTCACAGAAATCTTCAAATTTATTAGAGGCTGACAAAATAAATTTACTCCAGTAGTTTTAAGACACAGTGGTTTAAATATGATTTTTATACTTATCATCCCTGTCCATATCACTAGTAACTCAGAGTTCATTTCCCACTGTGCTTTAATTACAATCTGCAAATGTTACCAGATTGGCCAGTGGTAACTGTGGCTGTCGAAAACTTAATCTCCTCCTTAGCTTTAGGTAAATCCCCTCGGGAAGACTTAGTTCCCACAGACCTGATCAAAGCCTTCCCCAACTGGTGGGCCCTGTTTTTGCCAAGCTATTTACTCAAATAAGTAACTCTGGTCTATTTCCTGCTGGGTGGAAAACCACCATAGTGATCCCCATCCATAAAAAAGGTGATAAGTCGATCCCAAGTAACTGTCGCCCAATATCTCTCCTTGACACAGCATCAAAATTATATGGAAAATATCTACTAAGGAAGTTAGAGGAATGGGCTACAGACAATCTCATTCTACATCCCCACCAAGTAGGCTTCCGCAGAGGCTGAAACACAACAGACCACTGCCTCACACTTTACCAACTAGCCTATTTGGCAATGAAAGATCCAACCAAAGCCTTGTATGTGGTATTTGTAGATTTAGCAATAGCCTTCAATTCCATAGACAGAGACCATTTATGGGGAAAACTCGGGAAGACAGAGATAGACAAAAGACTCTTAGCGCTGATTCATGAATGGTATTCTGGCATGCTTGTAAAGATCAGAGTGGGTACCTCTGGTTCCCTGACTAGAGAAATCCATACGGTAAGAGGGGTGAGGCAGGGATGGGTGCTATCTCCCTTACTCTTCAACTTATTTATCAATGACATTGTAGAAAGACTGTCTAACCTGAAATTTGCTCCACCCTCACTTAACATTCAGAAGATCTCTCTACTCTTATATGCAGATGACATGGTATTGATTTCCTAAACCAGAGCAGGACTGAGGAAGTTGCTGAATGGTCTGGGGGACTATTGCTCAGAAGAAAACCTGAAAATAAATTACACTAAAACAAAAGTTTGAAGTACGGAGATGGCAAGATCAAGCTCATAACAGGCTGGAAATAATTTAAAACAATTTTATGAGACATATCCTGTCACTCCCAAAGGGGACACCCGCAGCCATGATGCGAGCCGAGATTGGCTTACCCTCAATAAGGGTTCATGCATATGATATAATTCTAAAATCCTGGAAGAAACATCAGCTAGCTGACACAAGTTCCTTTAGCAACTCTAGCTTCTATATTCTGCAGACTATCGACCCAGCCTGTCTTAGCACACTATCCAATACCATTGCTAAATACAAAATCCCAGATGATTTACTACTCCCCTCAGATAAGAACTCACAATTGCGGGATTGGATTTACAATGAGATACTGTAATTGACAAATCCCTAATCAGCCAACAGAAATCTGGCCCATGGTATTCAGCATTTAAAACAGAACACACCAGGGCCTCCTGTCAGATCCATGCAGCAATCAGTTCCCAACAGCTTTCATTCAAAGAAGTAAAGTCAATTGAGACATTGAGAGTATGCAGATATCTTTAACACTTTCAGTGTTAGAACTGGTATAAAGCGACAAAGCAAGCAGATATACATTGTTCAAAAGAGTCCTCTGATGGCTCAGGTTCAATTAGAGGCCAGGTAGGAACCCGCCAAAGTAACAGGCAATAATTCTCAGGAGAAAAGTACACCAGACACTCAAGGTCAGAGGCTTCAGTTACATAGATAAAGAAAGGCTGGAAACAGAGGAGAAATAAAGGTTAAAATTCCAGATTCCCCCCTCATACCCAGAATAGCCAGAGGCCTAGCTGACATACTGCCCCCCTCCAAGATCTCACCCAGCAGGTTTGCTAAGATACATTCTGTGAAAAGCACGTACAAGCTTATGGGCCTTAACATGACAATCTTGCACCCATTCATTATGTGAGGGGTCAGTGTCTTTCCACCTGATCAAATAATAAAGATGCCCACGCTTAAGCTTCGAGTCCAATATCTGTGCAACCTTGTAATGTTGCCTCATCAGAGGAGGAGGGGCTGGGGGTCGAGGTCTCCACTTATTTGGTCCCGGGTTTCGCTTCAGGACGCTGAAATGAAAAACAGGGTGCACATCTTTAAGAGTCCTAGGCAAGTCAAGTTCAGCAGCCACAACACTGATTTTGTGCAAAATCTTAAAGGGTCCCACATACTTCCAGCCCAACTTTCTTTTGGGCTGCAGTCCTTTTAAGTTCTTGGTGGATAAATACACAGAGTCCCCAGGCTATAAGTCCCACTCAGCGGCATGTCCCTTGTCAGCCTGGGCTCTGTAATCTGCTTCGGCTTTATCAAGTGTTTTTTGAATAGCAGACCATTGGTCCTTCAGGCCTTGCCACCAAGACTGAAGGTCACCAGGTGGAGGTACAGGAGTTTCTATAGTAGGCAATAGGCTTACCAAATGCCGGCGGGGGATCTGCAGCTCTTTACAGGATTCCTGCTCCAAACAGCCCCGTTGCCAGAGCAACGCATAGTGTCACATCCTGGCGACGGCGGGTGCACCGCGTATCACCTTCCCCCGCAGCAGGGATCCTGTAAAGAGCTGCAGATCCCCTGCCGGCATTTGGTAAGCCTAATAGGCAAAGGAACCCCTTCATACCCATGCATTGCCTTGAAGGATGAAATCCCCGTGGAGCTATGCACAGAGTTATTGTAACTATATTTTGCTTAGGGTAGCAACTCAGTCCAGTTGTCTTGTTGGTAATTGGTAAAACAATGAAGGAATTGTTCCAATATTTGATTGACACATTCTGTTTGTCCATCAGTCTCAGGATGATGAGCACTACTGAGACCCCATTCAATGCCCAAAACCTGTAGGAGCTCTTTCCAAAATCTAGCAATGAACTGGGCTCCCTGGTTGGATATTAACTTATTTGGGGTGGAATGCAGCCTCACAATGTGATGCATGAACAGCTAAGCTAGCACCTTTGCGGTAGGTAGTTGTTTGCACGGAATGAAATGGGCCTGTTTAGAAAATAAGTCCACAACCACCCAAATCACTGTTTTGCCTTTGCTGGTGGGTAGATCCATTATGAAATCCATGGAAATAACCTCCCAGGGCCTACTGGGTGTTACCAGGGGTCAAAGGGTCCCCGACAGTTTCTCCAGCTTCCATTTACTCATTAAACAAATTTGGCACGGTCCCACGTACTGTGAAATGTCAGCTCACATGTGTGGCCACCTTAACTGCCATTGTAAGAAATGTAGGGTTTTTACAAATCCATAATATCCAGTCAGTTTTGATTCATGCCCAAAATGCAACAGCTCCCCCTGTAGAGTTTGTGGCACAAACAGCTTTCCCCCCTATACCAACAGCCATCAGGGCTTTGCTGGATAGAAAGGTCTTTAGTAACTTCCTCTTTGTCATGGTCTGAGAAGGCATCTTTAAACTTGGCAGCCCATGGTCCCCACTCCCTGGTTGCCTCTGCCTGAGCATGACTATGCATCATCATAACCCCTCCCAGTTGGGAGGGAGTGAACATGGAGTCCACCAAATCCTCCCATTGACTGGCATGTTGGGGAAGGCGGGAGAGTGCATTCACAAGGAAATTTGATTTACCAGGGAGGTGTTGGAGAGTGAAACAAAACTTAGAGAAAGAACCAGGAAAAAAAAAACTTAGAGAAGTGCTCCGCCCATCTAAGCTGTTTTGTATTTAAGGTTCAGGGGGTGCGCAATGCTTCCAAATAGTTATGATCTGTTCACACTTCAAAAGGCACCCTAGCCCCCTCCAACCAATGATGCCAAGTAGTAAGGGCAAGCTTGATGGCTGTCATCTCCTTTTCCCAAACCACCCAATTGCGTTCAGTGGCATTGAATTTTTTAGAAACATAAGCTAGGGGGTGGAGTTTTATGTCTTCCCCCTTTTGCAGGATCCCCCCCCCCCAGCTACATGGAACACATTCACTTGGACCACAAAAAGTTTACTTTAATCTGGGTGATGTAAAATGGGCTTCGAGGTAAATAGTTCTTTGAGTTGGTCAAAAGCCTGTTGACATTTTGGAGTCCAATTTAACTTGGCACTCCGCTTAGTGTTTTCCAGCCCCTTTCCCTTAGTTTTTACTAGATCTATGAGGGGCAGGCTTACTTGGGCGGAGTTGGGAATGAATGCACAGTAAAATTTCATGAACCCCAGGAAGGATTGGAGTTGTCTCTGGGTGTGTGGAG
Organism: Gekko japonicus; assembly: GCF_001447785.1. Lineage (NCBI taxonomy): Eukaryota > Metazoa > Chordata > Lepidosauria > Squamata > Gekkonidae > Gekko > Gekko japonicus. The sequence continues at coordinate 114,347 of NW_015163675.1, read as the reverse complement.
CCTCCCACCCCAGCATATCAGCCACTTTTTGCAGGTCCATTCCCAATCCCTTCCCAGAAATACGGTTGCCAAGAAGTCCACTTCCTCCTTATGGAACTCGTATTTGGAAAGTTTAGCAAAAAGATGGTGTTCATACAGTGCCAGGAAGGATTGGAGTTGTCTCTGGGTGTCTCATACAGTTTTCCAGTACTTCCCTCACCAAAGTCACATGTGAGTCCTTATCATGTGAATAAATCAGGATATCATCAAGTTAAACTAACACCCCTTTGAATAGGTGCTTGTGCATCACTTCATTTATCAAGTTCATGAACACCCCCGGAGCTGCAGTGAACCTGAAAGGCATAACCAGGTATTCAAACTGTCCCAAAGGAGTATTAAAGGCTGTTTTGTGTTCATTCCCCTTCCTGATGTGTACCCAAAAGTAGGCATCTCATAGATCCAACTTGGAGAAAATTTTACCCCTAGTGGCTTAACCTAGGAGGTCTTTAATCAGCGGGAGGGGGTATGTGTTAATGGTACAGAAAGCGTTTAAACCCCGGTAATCCATACACAGCCTCAAGCCCCCATTCTTCTTTTTCCAGAAGAGGACAGGAGCTGCAAAGGGCAAGGAGGCAGGTCAGATGAACCCACGGGCTAGGTTTTTGTCGATGAACTTTTGCAACTCCTCTTTCTTGGCAGGGCTCATCACATACATTTTCCTCCTCGAATACCCGGGCTAGGTCTCTGTACTCAGCCAGGATTGAATTGAACTCCTCCTGAGCCAAACACACCCGCTCTGGCAACGTGGCTGGCACTTCCCCCTACTCAGCTTTCCACACATGATTATCGCATTTGGAGTCATGGAAATGTAGTGCACCCGCACTCCACTGCATATAAGTGTCATGGTCTCTTAGCCAGTGGTTCCCAACACCATAGAGAAGGAGCCATCAGGTTGATCACAAACATCCATTGTTCCCAGTGGGGCCCCGTCCCCATAATCACTGGTACAGTCTGATATTTACACAGCTCCTTCTCAGAGGAGCCTGCCAGCTAATTCACTCTCCACACACACTATTGTCAGTGTAATGCTTTATTAGAGATATGATGCTGTGGGTTCAAGAGCTTTTGTTAGGACTGAGGAAATACATGGGAAATTACAAGATATATGTAAAAGCATAAAATTCCACATCCATACACGTCACCTCTACCCCTGGCGTTACTATGGCAATATAGACAGATATATGGTGCCCTATCTAGGCTAGGCTGGCAGAGAAAGGTACTCCAAGGTCAGCCTCACGGGAAACTGACTTAGGGTACTTTTTCAGGAAAATTACAGTGGCTGCTCCCATGTACTCCAACAACATACCCCCCCCCCGGAATTCAAAATGACAAGCGAAGGAAATGAGAAACAGAGTTATAAGAAATCAAAAGTTAACACAGCCTTAGCTTGACAGAGCCATCCATTTGGGTAAAAATGAGCTGCTCGGGAAGGATTTGCACTGGAACCCCTAACCCTGCAACTATGGCTGGACTGATTAGATCTCTTGCACACCCGGAGTCAATTAGGACCCTCACCCTCACTTGGGTACCCAGCTCTGGGTTTACTACTGACACAGTCTCAAAAAATAAGGGGAGGTATTGCTCACAGAACATGGGGCCAACAGCTTTCGGACCTGCTGGGCTGCACCTTACAGCAGGTCCCAGTCTTTTCCCATAGACTGGGTGGTCTCGTCCCCGCTGGATGATGCCCCATTCAGGGCAGCGTTCAGCTGGAGAGCCCTCGGCTGTGCCCCTCCCAGCTTCAACATTGTCTCTGAACTCCACCGCTCAAGGGCCTTTCCCCCAGGGGTGTCAGGTTGGCCAGGCAGAAGGCGGCATAATGCCTGGGTGCCCGGCAGAGCAGGCACACTCCTTGCTTCATGTGCCAATCTTGCACGGATTCCTAAGCCTTGGGGCATTGGCCATTTCCTTTGGCTCCCGGTGTCTTCGGGGCCAACTTGGGCATGTACATCTTTATCAGGTTGAGCCAGTTTTCCGCATCACTAGCCTCTCGGATCCAACCAGCCAAGGTCAGTGGGTTAGTAGAGTTGAAGACCTTCTCCAGGATTTGGTGATTGAGGTCGATACGATACTGCTCGATCAGTACCTCCTCCAGCCATCCCTGTACTTTAGCCATATACATTTTGAATTCATCCGAAAACTGTCTTATTCCCTTGTCTCAAGGATCGCAGGTGGGTTTGCGCCTTCTCCAGTTCTAGGGGGTCTTCATAGTGATGTCTCCGGGCCCACATAAAAGCTGTAACATCACGGAGCTCAGGGCCTCTAATGTTGTGCAGACCCACAAACCAATCGGCCGCCCTCTCTCATAGGTGCGACCCTATATAGTCCACTTGGTGCTCGTCAGTGGCAAACCGAGGACCCAAGTCTCTTTCCCCATCAGGCAGGAGTGAATGCATCTCATGCTTCACAGCATCTACGATGAGTTGGAGAATATCAAACACCATCTCTTGCATGTCCCAGTGTAGCTCCTTGTTCTGTGCCAGGGGTTATCACCACACCCATTCGATTTGCATCTCCTCGCTCTTAGCTGCCATCCCATAGTCATCCGGGTAATGGCTGCATAACTCTGTCCATAGGCAGGTAGCCTTGGGTCAGGAGTTATCGCCCAGCTCTCTTTGGTACAGCCTGGGGCATGAGACCAGGAATAGGAGTCTTGCCAGAACCTTCCCAGTCTACTTGGTACACTACCCGCAGTCGTGACAGTCACGGTCAAGGTGGTAATCAGCTCCTCCTCACCGGTGGTAGCCGGAACGCTCCCAGTGTCATCATCAGCCATGGTAGGGAATGAGTCTGGGAATGAAAAGGAGTACTAACACTTTGTTAGATCCCTGCAGCAATCAGTTCCCAACAGCTTTCATTCAAAGAAGTAAAGTTTATTGAGACATTGAGAGTATGCAGATACCTTTAACACTTCCAGTGTTAGAACTGGTATAAAGTGCACAAAGCAAGCAGATATACATTCATAGAATCATAGAATGTTAGAGTTGGAAGGGACCTTGCAGTTAATCTACTCCAACCCCCTGCACTCTGCGGGAGCATAGCTGAAAGATAGCCCTACAACATATCTGAAAGACGGTAGTCCAGCTTCCACTTGAAAACTTCCAGCCAAGGAGCATCCACCACCTCCCGATGCAGTCTATTCCACTGCTTAATGACTCTTACAGTTAGGAAGTTTCTCCTGATATTTAGCCAGTATTGACTCCCTTGTAATTTCCACCCATTCGATCAAGACTTGCAATCCAGAGCAAGAGAATAGATCTGCTCCATCTTCTACATGATAGCCCTTCAAATATTTGAAGAATGCAATCATGTCCCCTCTAAGCCTTCTCTTTCCCAGGCTAAACATACCCAACTCTTTCAGCCTTTCCTCGTAAGACTTGGATTCCAACCCTCTCACCATCCTGGTTGCCCTCTTCTGGACATGCTTGAGCTTCTCAACATCCTTCCTAAAATGTGGTTCCCAAAACTGGACACAGTACTCCAGATGAGGCCTGACCATAGCAGAATAGAGCAGAACTACCACCTCCCGTGATCTGGACACAACACTTCTTTTAATGCATCCTAAGATTGCATTAGCTTTCTTCACAGTCACATCACACTGCAGGCTCATGTTTAGCTTCTGATCAACCAGAACACCTAGATCCCTTTCACATGAGCTGCTGTCAAGCCAAGTCCCTCCCATTCTATATCTGTGCCTTTGATTTTTTGTACTTAAGTGTAGGACTTTGCACTTATCTCTACTGAAATTCATTTTATTTGTCTCAGCCCACTGTTCCAGCCTATCTAGGATAATTTTGAATCCTGACTCTGACTTCTTCAGAATTAGCAATCCCACCCAGCTTTGTGTCATCTGCAAATTTGATAAGCACCCCCTCTATGTCTTCTTCCATGTAATTTATAAAAACATTGAACAACACCGGGCCTTTGACTGAGCCCTGAGGCCGGAGGCATTCCCTCCACGTAAACCTCCCTCCACGTAGACACAGAACCATTTACAAGCACTCATTGCATACGATTTTTCAACCAACCTTGAATCCTTCCATCCAACGGTTGCACCATCCAGCCCACACTTACCCAGCTTATCCTCAAGGACATCATGAGAAACTTTGTCAAATGCTTTACTGAAATCTAGGTACACTATGTCCAAAGCATTTCCAGAGTCAACCATTTTAGTAACTCTGTCAAAAAAGGAGATAAGGTTGGTCTGGCATGACTTATTCTTGATAAACCCATGCTGGCTACTACCAATTAACTCATTCCATTCAAGGTGCTCACAGACAGAGCGTTTAATAATCTGCTCTAGAATTTTTCCAGGTATTGATGTCAAACTGACAGGCCTGTAATTTCCTGGATCTGTCTTTTTTCCTCTTCTTGAAGATTGGGACAACATTTGCTCTTTTCCAGTCTTCCGGCACAACACCAGTACTCCAGGACATCTCAAGGATTAGAGCCAGAGGCTCTGAAATAACATCTGCAATTTCTTTTAGCACTCTGGGATGCAAACCATCTGGCCCTGGAGATTTGAAAGTATTTAAGGCAGCTAGATGCTCTCTAACAATTTCCTTACTTACTCTGGACTGGCAATTTCTCCTTCCTTCATATGCCCTGCATTCTTCAGTTTGCATACAGCTTGCCTTACAGTTAAAGACTGACGCAAAGTGAGAGTTGAGTAATTCGGCTGTGTCTTCATCCCTTGTTAAGGCTTGACCATCTTCCCCTAGCAATGAGCTTACTCCATCCCTGTTCTTCTTTTGGCTCTGAACATAGGCATAGAAATTTTTCTTGTTGTATTTAGCATCCCCCGCAAGCCTCAGCTCCATCTGCGCTTTAGCCTTTCTGACACCATCCCTACAGATTTGAGCCTGCTTCTTGTACTCACCCTCAGTAATTTGTCCATCCTTGCATTTTCTGTACATTTCCCTTTTATACACTCAGCTCTCCAGAGAGTTCCTTGTTGAGCCACCTTGGCTTCATTTCAGGTGTTCAGCCACCCTTCTTTCTCACTGGGACAGTTTGTGATTGTGCCTTAAGCACTTCATTTTTCCCTGATGGCTGAGTTCCCTGATCGCTCAGGTCCAATCAGATGCCAGATAGGAACTCACCAAAGTAACTAGCAATAATGCTCAGAAGAAAAGTGCACCAGACACTCAAGGTCAGAGGCTTTGGTTACATAGAAAAGAAAGGCTGGAAATGCAGGAGAAATAAAAGTTAAAATTCCAGAGTCCCCCCCCCACACACACACTCATGGCAGCTAGAATAGCCAGAGGCCTAGCTGACCCCTCATATCTGGCCCTTATTTCAATTTACAGCATAAAAAGAGTTTTTACTGCTCTTCATTTTTAGACCATGCCATCTGAGCAGCTAAAAGGACGATATCTGAAAACCCTGTAGAACCAATGTATCTGTCTGTGCAGGACTTCAGTGGAAGATCTAACACACTACATCTTAGAATGCCCTCTGTATATTGACCCTAGAATCAAATTCCTTAACCCAATTCTTACAACTCTACAGCCCACATCAAGTACCGATAAAGTAACTTTTTACTTTCAGATGCCAATCCCACAATTTCCTATAGAATAGCACTATACGCCCATGCTGTAAGGAAAATTAGCGATAGGGCTATGGATTGACTGCACTTTTAGAATACATTATTGAGTAACTTGATTTTATACTTTTACTTCATTTATATATTTTATATTGTGTTGCCAACCCTTGTACGGTTTTTTATATTTTATATTGTGATGGCCAATGGCTATCCAATAAACTTTTGTACTGTACATTGTGCTTTCGGTGTGGTTATAAAAGTAGTTTTATTCTGTTTAGAATTGCCACATGGGCAAACATTAAATTACTTTGTAAGCTGCTAACAGGCCTAAGATCATATATTTTGCACGTATTTCAAAGAGCCATCAATAAAGACCTTACCTTCAAAAAGTGCAAATATCAGACTCTAAACAAAATGGTGTTCTGTACATTCTATATATTAAGAAAATGTGCCAAAAATGGTTTCTATATATTTAATTGCTTCATATGTATCTTTGATCTGTAATTCACTGGGGGAGTGGAATGTGAATTTGAAATATTTAAAAAAGCTTTTTTTAAAAAATCTATATTTATTTTTGTTAAGGTCCATTTTGCAAAGAGCATCTGGCATCATGTAGTTCTCAACCATGTCAGAATAAAGGACTGTGCCACGATCGTCCTTCTGGATACAGTTGTAATTGCCCTACAGGATTCCAAGGTCGTGACTGTGAAGTTGATATCAATGAATGCTCATCAGGACCATGTCAAAATGGAGGCACATGTACTGACATGCCAAATGTAAGTAACTTGTCAGAGATTTACATAAAGAGAAGCCAAGTTATTCTATAAACACCTAGCCATTGTTCACATTTTTCCTTTATATTCTAAAACTAATTCCCACAATCATTTCTCTGCATGTGGCATTTACATTTGAAATGTTGATAATAACTGCCATAACATTTTCCCTCTTGTCTGTACTTGATTTGAGTTCACCAAAGAAACTAAATTGATTTGAAATATTTAAAAAAGCTCGCGCACGCACACACACACACGCGCGCGCACACACACACACACACTGTTCTTTGAAACACATGATTATTTGCTACACTCTTCTTTACTAGTTATTGATTTCTTCCCATTGTTGCATTTTCTTGTTACTTAAATTGAAGTGTAAATTGAGAAGGAAGAAAACATCTGATAAAAGGATGGTATCCTGAACACCACCATCTCTCTTCTTCTTTCATTAGTGTAATTTTAAAAGGTTCAAAAATTACAACAGAATAAATACACTTCAAAGAAAACCTTCGAAAGCCAGTTCAATATTGCTCTAATAGCCCTAAAGAAGTTAAGACGCATAAGGGGAATTAACTGAGCCACCTGATTTTACTGGGGATGTACCAAGGATTACAATATGAACTGAAACTAGGGATGTACATTCGGTGTGTCCGAGCCACATTAATACATGAATCATGCCTTTTCTGCATGATTCAGGCATTAGTTAACCAAATCAGATTCTCTGATCTGATTTGGCTTACCGATAAGAGAATCCTGAAATAAGTTGTGAATCCCCCCACCTTTTTTTTGCTCCATTATACCCTATAGGGCCATTATAGTCAATGGCAAATCTTCTAGGATAGATTCAGTGGTCTGGGAAGGGAGGATGTTTGAGGTAGAGGGACCACATTTACTGTGTATCTGCTGGAGCCTCTTCTCAAAAGAACCCCAAAGTTTCAAAAAGATTGGACCAGGGGATCCTGCCACCCTTGCTGGACTGGCACCCTTGTGGCCTGGAGTGCAGGAGGAGGTATTATGGAGCAGGCTCCCAGCCACAGACAGGGGGAAAAGGGGAAGGAGGTTTGGGGAAACAGACTCCTGCTTACCTCTTAGTGTGTGGCCTTCCATGGATCCACATTTTGGGCTATAATTTTTTTGTTCCTTCCATTGCCCTACATTCTCAGTACTCCTGAGATTCTCAGTACTCCTGATGCAAAGAATTTTACTTGCAAAATTTTAGACATGTGTAGCATAATTCCATGTCTTTGAAATGTTTGCCATAATGTGGCAGAATGTGGTACAGGATGCAAGTAATGTCTTTCCTTATTTATAAAAACACAGATGGTAATAGGGTGAGCCAAAGTCATGTGTGTTTGTATGTGTAGATACATGAATGCATGCACAAGCATTCTATGTGAATGCCTTTGGCCCATGTAAGAAATACTCTCACTTTAGATTACTTCAGTTATCTAGAAATATTTATATCCCACCTTCCAGTAAAGCTCAAGGCAGATTACAATTTTAAATCGCTCTCAAAAACACAGTTATTAAAACAGTTAAATTTAATTCATTTATACCCTGCCTTTCTCCCCAATGTGGACCAAGAATTCCTTCAGGGGACAAAACCTCCAAACCAAGTTTGCTGAGGCAACACTTTCCACAGCGGAAAAAAACCCCCAAGTAAACAGCTGTCAGTGTAGCAGAGGCAGGTGTGGGGGGTGGGAAACAGCCCAAGGTAACACAAAAAAGCTAGTGGATACACACACAAGCAGAGACAGAGTATGGGACCAGACACACAGAAAACAGGAAGCCAAAAACCCAAAGCATGCTGCAAAGCACAAATACAGGCACAGTCACAGGCAGATCTACATTTGCAGACTGCCCAATTGTAGAAATTACTCCACAGAGCCCTGTGTGCTACATTATCTGGCCCACATTGTGCGACTTTGGATATCAGTTATTGTGTAACGTAAGGTATGTGAGACTTCCACATTTGTGCCTTTATATTACATACTGCTAATATATACTTAACCTGCTTCCAGCCAATGCATTCGTTACACATTACATCTTTCTTGAGCTCGTTGTATTGCTTTTACAATGGGCTTTACTTCTAGTTATACATAAATTTGTAGGGTTCCAGCAGTGCTAAATAGATGACAGAACAAAGAGTTACAATAGAAACAATGGTAACATCTCTTTATATGGGAAATTATAAATGAGAAATTTTCAGCAAGTGAGGCCGGATGATTGAGCATCTGCTGCCTCAACCAAAGGCCTGACAGAACAGCTCCAATTTACAGGCCCTGTGAAACTGTAGTGAGTCCTGCAGGGCCCTGATCTCAAGTGGGAGCATGTTCCAACAGGTATGGGGCAGGGCAGAAAAGGCCTTGGTCCTGGTAAAAGCTAAGTGGACATTTTTAGGGCCAGAGACAACCAGCAGATGTTGGTCAGCAGAGCGCAAAGCTCTCTGAGGGACATATGGGGATTTAAACCCCTCCCTTCACTCGGAGTCTCCGAGCGGCTTACAATCTCCTTCCCTTCCTCTCCCCATAACAGAGATCCTGTGAGGTAAGTGGGGCTGAGAGAGCTCTGGGAATACTGCTCTAGAGAGAACAGCTCTGAGACAACTGTGACTGACCCAAGGTCACCCAGCTGGCTGCATGTGGAGGAGTGGAGAATCAAACCCGGTTCTCCAGATTAGAGTCTGCCGCTCTTAACCACTACATCAAAGTGGCTGAAGAACTGCTGATGGGAAAAGAGATGATATCATTTTGCTAGGTTAGGAGTTTGATTAGGTTACTAGAAGAGTCAGTATTGTAAGCAGTATTTCTGAATGGACTGGTGTATGTAATTATTGTCCTGCAGAAATTGGTCGTTAACCATGGCCAGGGTTTGTACATCTCAGAAGATCACAGGAAATGGTCTTAATTAGGGTGTGCCTGTCCATATTTAATGAGTTGAGGGATAGTTTAATTACCCCTCTACTTAAAAATATGAAACTGCCTAATATGAGAGCTCAGTTGACATGGCTACTAACAGATATAAAGGATCCTGTTACTATTTCTGTGGCAAAATTTATAGGGGCAATAATTAAATATCAGGGAGATAATATTAAGTAAGCCTTTTATCATTTTATTTTCTGCTCAAGACGATAGCTGTATGAGCAGTACTAGACAGAAATTAGGGTGTGCCAGCATTCCCACAGTAATCAGGCTAATGCCTCATGCATCAGCGTCAAGGCTGCACATAGCCTAATTGTGATTCTCTGGTTTGATAGTAAAGATGGATTCTTTCTATACCTGAGGTTGTGCAAGGCCTCAGGATCTAGAGGAGCTTGAACTCATGGCTACTGCAAAGGAAGGGTCCTTGGGGATAACAACAGGGACAGGCATTTCTTCAGTTATGGTCATAAAAGGCTTTAAAGGTAAGTGCCAGGACCTTGAATTGTGTGCAAAATCATATGAACAACCACTGTAGTTGTTTCACACCACAATAATATTTCATAGTGACTTCTCCCATAAGAAAAGAAGAAACCACATTTTATACCAGTTGGAGCTTTCAAATCGCCTTCAATACATTCTTATGTACACCAAATTTGTAACCCAGATTAGAATTATAGAACCATGGATCAGTGTAGATGGATCAGCTAACAACAAACTTCTTTAATACCAAGGTTGTGTCCAGCAGTCCCCATTCCCACAACTCCTCGATTGATCCACCAATGACATTCATATTATATGCACAAATGACATTAAATCTCTAGAACTCCACCTGTTCTGGCCAGTATCACCTCTGTCTTGCCTGGACTGAGCTCATCTTGTTCCCTCTCATGCTACATCCAGGTACTGGTTCAGGACAGAAGATGCTACTTCTAGAAAATTAATTATTAAAATATAGATTTATGTGTTATCTGCACACTGATGGCTCTAAACCCTCCAACTGTGGTGGTCTCATTCAATAGCCTAAGATAAATACTGAAGAGAATGAGTGAGAGAACAGAGATTTGAAAAATTTCATTGTTTGAGTCCCATACCGTTTGAAAGGGTACAAAAGTATTTGTGCATTCCGAGTGAGGGTGCCAGGGAAAATTCTGAGGGTCTGAAAATGAGGGCTGCAAATGAAAACAGCAGAAAAGACTTTATTTAAGTAAGTTAAACTACAGTGATCCTAACCAGACACTGAAAGGTTCTCCAAAAATTCTGACAGATGCACCATGCATTATATAGTATTATTTTCCATCTCCAGTTACCCTGTGGTCTATTCACTATGTAGTCACTATGTTTCACTACATTTGCCAATTACATTTCTTTAACACACATTGCAGCACTTGGTTACAAAGGCACCCTAACCCTAAAGATAACAGGCATTTACTCATGGCAGGAAACAGTTCGTGGTTTATGTCTTAATATTCTAACCTCTCTATATAATCTCTGAGGCTAGGCTGACAACAAATATCACCAGGTAGTTGTTTATTTTATTGAGTACAATGCTAGATCTACTTGAAGCAGGCATGTACATTCTTAACGTAATATCTTCTAAATAATGTTAGCAGCATTTATGACATTAGCAGAATTTAGGCAGTGTTCCAGTTTTTAGCCCTATTTTTATGTAGATTGTTCCAACATTCATAAGAATTGGTGACATTCAGATGAACTATAACCTATTGCAGAAATATTTAAACATTCTTTCCACTTGTTTTAAACTCTATTTAGAGAATTCTGCCAAGTAGGAAAGAGAATAGATGATGCCATCTCTTTTCATATTTTTCATGTAGCCTGTATGTGTTAAAACCTAAAAGGGGGGGGGGGGACAGAATAAACCTTTAATATGCTTTAGCTCTTCTTTTGTTCCCGCTTGGAGCCGTGTAATGGTTTTATACCATTAAAAGGTTCCCTAGACGTGATTTTTCTCATGACATTTTTACATGGTGAATATTTTATAAATGCATCTTCAAACAGGCATAGCTAGAATTTAATCAATGTCATTCTATACAACCTCACAGCACAAGGCTCTCATTTCCCATGCTCTATTCTAGATTTCAGTGGTTACTCTGACATAATAAAGATAACTTGCCTCTATTCACTGTTGTAGGTCTGAAAGAATGAATTATATTTTTTATTTTCATTTCAATAATTGTACACTGCTTCATAGCTGCCTCCAGGTAATGAATAAGGATGAAATAATAATAAGCAATACACAATCAGTATTCAAGTCGGGAAAAAGAGATTGAGTTTCTAGACACTCTTAATGACTGTGCTATGGAACAGATGGTCACGGAACCTACCAGGGGAGAGATGATCCTGGATTTGGTCCTAAGTAACGTCCAAGACCTGGTGAAAGTTGTAAAACTGATTGCACCGCTTGGGAACAGTGACCATAATGTTATTGAGTTCAACATTTGTATAAATAGGAAGTTGCCCAAAAAGACTGACACAACCACTTTAGACTTTAAAAGGGGTAACTTCTCTGATATGAGAGAACATGTAAGGAAGAAACTGAAATTAAAAGTAGAAAGGGTCAAAACCATTGGGGAAGCTTGGAAACTATTTAAAACTACGATCCTAGAAGCTCAGGAAAAATATATTCCGCAGGTTAGGAAAGGCACAAATAGGTATAGGAAAAAGCCTGCATGGTTAACAAACAAAGTAATGGAAGCTGTAAAAGGTAAAAAGGATTCCTTTAAGCAGTGGAAAGCTAGTCACAGTGAGGCTGATAAAACGGAACACAGGCTATGGCAAATAAAATGCAAGTCTGTGGTCAGGCAGGCAAAAAAGGGAATATGAGG
>NW_015163675.1:100891-101091 GCF_001447785.1 Gekko japonicus | reverse complement strand
GTTGGTGGAAAATATGATTAAGGAAAGGATTAGTAGGCACATAGATGAACAAAAACTATTGCGGAAGACTCAGCATGGGTTCTGTAAGGGAAGATCTTGTCTCACTAACCTGTTAGTGTACTTTGATGAACAAACATGTGGACAAGGGGGACCCAACAGATGTTGTTTACCTTGATTGCCAGAAAGCTTTTGATAAAGTT
>NW_015163675.1:87123-100844 GCF_001447785.1 Gekko japonicus | reverse complement strand
TGGGTATAAATGGGCAATTTTCTCAGTGGAGGATGGTAAGCAGTGGGGTACCGCAGGGATCAGTACTCGGTCCGATGCTTTTTAACTTGTTCATTAATGATTTGGAGTTGGGAGTAAGCAGTGAAGTGTTTCTCAGTGGAGGATGGTAAGCAGTGGGGTACCGCAGGGATCAGTACTCGGTCCGATGCTTTTTAACTTGTTCATTAATGATTTGGAGTTGGGAGTAAGCAGTGAAGTGGTTAAATTTGCAGATGACATGAAGTTGTTCAGGGTGGTGAGAACCAGGGAGGATTGTGGGGCTCTCCAAAGGGATCTGATGCACATTGGAGCCAAAAATCCTAAATATAAATACACATTGATGGGGTCTGAACTGGCAGAGACTGAGCAAGAGAGAGATCTTGGAGTTGTAGTGGATAACTCACTGAAAATGTCGAGACAGTGTGTGACTGCAATAAAGAAGACCAACACTATGCTGGGGATTATTAGGAAGGGAATTGAAAACAAATCAGCCAATATCATAATGCCCGTGTATAAATCAATGGTACATCCTCATTTGGAGTACAGTTCTGGTCACCATACCTCAAAAAGGATATTGTAGCATTGGAAAAAGTGCAGAAAAGGGCAACTAGAATGATCAAAGGGTTGGAACACTTTCCCTATGAAGAAAGGTTAAAGCACTTGGGGCTCTTTAGCTTAAAGAAACGACGGCTGAAGGGTGATGTGATCTAGATTTATAAGATTATGCATGGGATAGAGCAGGTTGAGAAAGAAGTACTTTTCTCCCTTTATCACAATACAAGAACTTGGGGCCACTCCATGAAATTGCTGAGCAGTCGGATTAGAACAGATAAAAGGAAGTACTTCTTCACCCAAAGAGTGATTAACACATGGAATTCACTGCCACAGGAGGTGGTGGCAGCTAAAAGCATGGACAACTTCAAGAGGGAACTGGATAAACATATGGGTGTTTATCTAGGGGTGCAGTACTCATCTCTGCTTCCAAGCTGAAGAGCCAGCACTGTCCAAAGATGTTTCTGTGGTCATGTGGCTGGCATGACTAGACACCAAGGTGCACAGAACGCTGTTACCTTCCCACCGAAGCAGTATCTATCTACTTGCAGTTTCTCGCTGTCATACTACTAGTGTTGCAGGAGCTGGAACCAGAGACAGGAGCTCACTCTGTCATGTGGCACTCGGGTCTCGAACTGCTGAACTACTGACCTTCCGGTCTGCAGTTCGGCATCTTAACCACTGAGCCACTGCAGCCCCATCTAGGCTTCCATAAAGTGAGTGGTTCCTCAGATGACCCACAGGACATAATGAGATGCAGAAATCAAAGTGATTACACCACAGAGAGGTTACTTACTATTCCTATGGTTTACATCTGGCCTGGAGAGTAATATCCAGAGGTACAATGTATCAATATTGGCAGCTGAAGTATTTCATGGGCTTCAGGTAAATATTTATTTATTTATTTTTCTATTTATTCAAATTATACCTCGCCGTCCCCACCAAGGCAGGCTCAGGGCAGTTTACATAAAAATTAAAACAGCTAAAACAATACATTTATAAAAACCAGCCATAAAGTGCTAAAATAAAGTCACCTGATAAATAACATCCCATTAAGCCTCTATTAAAACGACAAGACTGTTTTCCCTCAGGCTAGCTGGGAACCCTAACTAGTACCATCATTTAAATCAAGGAATACAATAAAACAAGAAGGGTCTTCTGAGTACAAATCCTGAAGTATTTTATGATCTGGGGAGAAAAAAACAAACTTAATTGCTGAAGGCAGTTGCCTAAAAGATTCACGAAAGTCTCCCTTAGATCAAGCGGATATATAAAGAGCATTAAAATTATATCCTTGAGACTGTATAAAGTTATAGAAATATTCTTATATTGCAGAGTGCCTATTTTTTTTAAGAAAAGAAGAAATCAATATAGTGAAAGACAGAAGACACACGTGCTGTGAGTGGTCTAGTCCTGAGCAGGAAAAAAGAGAAAAAGAACACTAAACGGGAATAGAAATTAACTAAAATACTCAAAGGCCTAAATATGAAATGATGTCATGAGGATACGAATATTCTCAGAACATTACAGAAATCAATTAGGTGAATAAATAACAAAATGGGAACCTAATATATTTACAACTGTATCAAAACCATAAATCCATGAACAACTGTGTCAAATTGTGAGCACCAATTGTAAATATGACAGAAAGGAAGGTCCCTGCTTTCCCCAGAGCCAACAATCAGCATTTTCCTGGAAATAAATAAATAAAAGAAGAAAACCAGATGTGATAGAAAACATAGAAATGGAAGTAATATTCCTGACAAAAGCTTGAGAAGGTCCTCAGTTTACGACGCTTCCGTGCTTGACCCCTTCCAGTCTGGCTTTCGCCCGGGACACAGGACGGAGACGGCTTTGGTCGCTCTGACTGACGACCTCCAGAGGCATCTGGATCGAGGCAAGCTGGCGGTACTGTTGTTGTTAGCTCTGTCGGCCGCGTTTGACACGGTCGACCACCAGTTATTAGTCCACCGCCTCGCCGACGTGGGGATTCAGGGACTTGCCTTACAATGGCTTGCTTCCTTTCTCCAAGGTTGGGGACAAAGGGTGGCATTAGGGGAACAGCAGTCCAGGAGACAACTGCTTGAGTGCGGTGTGCCCCAAGGGGCTGTGCTGTCCCTGATGTTATTTAACATCTATATGTGCCCCCTTGCCCAGATTGCCTGGAGGTATGGGCTGGGGTGCCATCATTATGCTGATGACACCCAGCTGATGTTGGGCGGCCAGTCAGGCTCCAGACCGGAAGACCTTGATGGGGCTTTACAGGCTATGGCTGGTTGGCTTAGACTGAGTCGGCTGAAGTTGAATCCAGCGAAGACAGAGGTCCTGTGCCTGAGTCGGGGCAATTCGGGGGTGGGGATCCCACTTTCGACCTTTGGGGGGCTCCATTGGTGCCAGCACCAGAGGTTTGAAGTTTGGGTGTGCTCCTGGATCCCTCCCTTACCATGGAGGCCCAGGTAGCAGCCACTGCCAAATCGGCCTTTTACCATCTTAGGCTGATTAGGCAGTTTGTTCCCTTCCTTCACCACACTGACCTGGCAACAGTGATCCATGTGATGGTTACCTCGAGACTAGACTACCGTAATGCTATCTACATGGGGCTGCCCTTGTTGCAGATCCAGAAGCTGCAGTTGGTGCAGAATGCCACAGCCAGGCTGTTGATGGGCCTCCCTAGACGGGAGCACATCCAGCCTGTGCTGAGGACACTGCACTGGCTGCCAATAGCATACCGAATCCGCTTCAAGGTGCTGGTTCTTACCTTTAAAGCCCTATATGGCCAGGGTCCGACATACCTGAGGGACCGCCTTTCCCCATATATATCCCAGAGAGCACTACGGTCTGGGTCTCAAAATCGGCTGACCCTCCCTGGCCCGAGGGAGGCCAAGCTAGCTATCACCAGGGATGGAGCCTTTTCAGTGGTGGCCCTTACCTGGTGGAACAAGCTCCCAAAGGAGATCAGGGCCCTGCGGGACCTTTTGCAGTTCCGCAGGGCCTGTAAGACGGAGCTCTTCCACCAGGCATTTAATTAGGGGCCGCCGCTACTGCAGGCTGTTACTGCAGGTCCCTATTGCAGCCCGTTACTGCAGAGCTTGGTCTGTGGTTTTAACATCTAACTGATTATAAGCAGAAACATTGTGGAAAATCTGGGCAGTGGAAATTTAGTCTAGCAATATACCATCTAGGTTAATTTAACAGCCGCCAGCACTTTGTATTTATAATGTTTTTATTGTATGGTTAAATATTGTGTAATTTTAATGTATTTATGCTTTTATGGAAGCTGCCCTGAGCCCGCTTGCAGGGAGGGTGGGGTATAAATTTGATAATAAATAAATAAAATAAATAAATAAATTGTCATACCTTTATGTGTACATATTGAGATGCATTATTATGCTTAGCTATAGTAAAACTAATGTGGTACACTCTCACTGTGAATTCAGCATTTTAAAAACTAAC
Source organism: Gekko japonicus (assembly GCF_001447785.1). NCBI lineage: Eukaryota > Metazoa > Chordata > Lepidosauria > Squamata > Gekkonidae > Gekko > Gekko japonicus. The sequence goes on along the minus strand of NW_015163675.1, from coordinate 96,821 downwards.
AAGCATACTTCTCAGGAATGCATTAACCTGTACAGTTTTGGTTCTTATAAGGTTTGTTTGTGTTCAAGAAATCCAAATTATTTAGAGGATAGGAAATTGCTGGCTGCATAGTAGTTTCCCTCCAAACAAACCCTTCCAAACTGTTGAATCTCGCAGCCTGGAGCTATCATCTCCTAACATACATCCAGTCAATAAAGGTCATACAATTAGATGCCTAACAAAAGAATACTCAGCCAACAGAGGGAAAACAAGCTACTTAATGCCCAAAGCCCTAAACAACAGGCATCAATACTGATGTCTATTTTTCCTATGCTGAAGTTCATCTTTAACTCAAACATAATAATTTTGTCCCTTGTTTTAAATGGCAGGTGCAATTTCTTTCCATGGCTTACAAGAATTGACACAAATTAGTGGATAGATTCAGGTGGGGTAGTCAAGTTGATCTGGAGCAATATAATAAAGTTTGAGTCCAGTGGCACCTTTAATTCATGGTATAAGCTTTCGTGTGCAAGCACATTGTATCTGAGGAAGTGTGCTTGCACATGAAAGCTTATAGCGTGAATAAAACTTTGTTGGTCTTAAAGGTGTCATGGACTCAAACTTTGTTCCTCAAACCAGTTGAATTTGAGTCAAACCGGAAAATGTGAGAAATTTCTTAATATCCCTAATGTATTTCTCTTCTTGAACTTGATAAATCATTGCAGCCAACCACAGATGAATAATAGGAGGAGGATTGCCAACATCCAGGTGGTGCCCAGAGATTTCTTGGAGTTACAACTGATCTCCAGATTACAGAGATCAGTTCCCTGGATAAAATGACTGCTTTGAAGGGTGGACTCTGTGGCATTGTACCCTGCTGTGGTCCATCCCCTCCCCAAAACCCACCCTCCTCAGGGTCTACATGTAAATTTCCAGGAAATTCCCAACCTGGAGTTGACAATCCTAGCTACTGCTCTTTCTCCTTTAGCCTCTGTAGTCAGTAACATGGTAGATAAGCATGGTTTAGTTTTTCCCTTAAGTAAGTCGGAATTGACAGCAACTAAAAACCTGTAGATACTTGATAATAAAAATACAAGGTAATATCATATAACAGTGTTAAAGATTGTAGTATCTCTAGTATTATAGTTTTTGAATACTGACATGTCAAAGGTCATGCACGTTAGTACATGATATGTTACAGAAAAGTTTGTGTTACAACAATGTGCAAAAAAAATCCTTTTTTCAAATCTGTATACCATTTTATTGGATATATTATTTAAACCTGATAATAGTTTTCTTATAAGATGGCAAAAAGATATTAGTAATGATTTAGATGATAACAAGAGATCTGTATTTACACATGGAACCACCTTTTACAATTTACCCCTCTTTTGGGAAAAAACTAATTAAAATTATCTATCAATGACATCTAACCTCATTCAGACTAGCAGAGATATATGGAACTAGGATTAGTAACTGATGGTTTAGTGAGGAAAGGTAGGTAGCTTTTCCCAAATGTGGTGAATATATAAATGGGCAACAGATTATTGGAAACAAGTGGTGGGAGTTAAATCTATTAGACTGGAGAGACAGATTCTCTATAAACCAGAGATCTTACTGTTAAATTGTATAGATTTACCTAAAATTCTTCAAGCAGAAACTTTAAATATGCCTATTACAGACAGATTGGTCTTTCCTAACAACTGGAAGAAAGAAAAAAAAAAGGCTCAAAATTCATGACTAGCTGATGAAAGTAAGAGAGATCTAAACATTGCTGAAACAGCCTGACTGCCTGCAAAATATATTTCCAGATTAGACTCATAGTTGATGGTTCTGCAGAAATGGAGCAAATTTTATGGTTCAGGTTGACATGTTGGCCTTGTACCTATTATGCATATTCTTTTAACATTGTGTGTATATGTGTGTGTGTGTGCCATTATGTGTACACACACACACACACACACACACAATTTCACTAACATGAAGTTCCTTCTAGTGGGGCGTAGTGTTGGGAAACTCCTGTTTCTGAGGTGACAGAAACCATCTGGATGCCTCCATTTTCATGTGGGTTTAATGATGTTGCACAGCTCAGGCCTCATAGCTTTACTAGTGTGCAGGTACTAGCAACGGCAGTTTCTGAATGTTAACAAACATCATGACGGAATTATCTCTTTTTTGCAGGATGTGGCATGTACATGCCTGCCAATGTTCACAGGTAAATTCTGTGAAAAGATGGTGACCATCTGTGAGCCATCCCCCTGCCTCAATAATGGCACTTGCATAGTAGGTTTGGAGAGTTATCACTGCAGGTAAGAAGGTTTCAAAACTTTGCTTGTAAAAAGTTGTCAGATGCAGAGCGAGCGCAGGAATAATAACGGTTTCATTTTTAACAATGTCTGCCAGCTTCGGAATGATGTGGTCTATGAAGCCAAGGGGTTTTTTTGCGGGGGGGGGGGAAGCCTCGGGGGAATTGTAAATGTTTTCATCATGAATTCTGTAACATAAAATATATATTACCCTGATGCTAGATGCAAGTGAAGCAGGTTGAAAAGGCAAGGCTTCTGATCAGTGTGTGTTTGACAACAACTTTGAAAAGAGAGAAACCATTGTGTTAATTCTTAATTCATAGAGCTATTATAGATCTATCTTTGTTGGATTCATCAATCATAATGTTAAAAATAGGTCTGTGTTCTTCATTTCTTTTTTTTCACTTTTGCAAATGAGAGAACTAGCTCAGGTATGTGGATACCTAATTCTACTGCATTTTATATAGATTTATAGACTTTTTTCTCACTCCATTAAGAAGTACAATTTGTACTCTTCACACTTGCTTGACTTTTATTTGGCTGCCTTAAAGTGGATTCTGTGGAGCATTTTTCAACTGCAGTAAACAAACTCAAATTTTTAGAGTATTCATAAAAATGGAATATTAAAAGCTGTGGTACATAAAAGGAATGACAACACATTAGAAGTGAACTTACAAAGTTCAGATATTTGATGGATGTGTTGGATACAGTCCTGTATTCTGAAAAGAATCCCAATTTGAAATATTCATAATAGATGTGGAGAAATATCACTGGGGGGGGGGGACAATCTAATGGAGTGCTGGGTTTCTAAACCCTCTTGTTGAGTTGACACAGAATTACACATATACTCACAAACATGTGTTCTCAGACCTGCATTTGCTGCATTGATTTGAATGTGGGGAGTACACTTTTAAAAAGTCAGGGGAAAATGTGATGTTTAACCCCTTCAGCACCTGCAGATTCTCCCCTCAAGCTTTGCCTTCCAACCGTTTATTTTTCCTTCTCCAAGCCTTCAGATGCCAGTTTCCGGGTGGGGTGGGGTGAGTAAATAAAAGTAGCTGGGAAAAGATACTTTCACTGGGGAAGATCAGTAAACAAAGTACAAAGCACTAATTTTCTATCTGCTAAGTCTCTCCTGCAAGTGCTATTCTGGTCCCCATTTTTAAAATTAAGAATACACTGGGCAGGGAATCCCATTACGGAACGCCAGTATCTGGAAGTACCACTTACACTACTCTACTTTTTAATCATGAGTAAGAAGGAAGAACTATACAAGAAAGACCTCAATGTCCTTGACAACCATGACGGTATAATCACTGACCTCAAGCCAGACATCCTGGAATGTGAAGTTAAATGGGCCTTAGAAAGCATTACTAACAACAAAGCTAGTGGAGGTGATGGTATTCCAGCTGAGCTATTCAAAGTCTTAGAAGATGATGCTGTTAAAGTTCTGCACTCCATTTGCCAGCAAATTTGGAAAACGCAACAGTGGCCACAGGATTGGAAAAGATCAGTATACATTCCAATCCCAAAGAAGGGCAATGCCAAGGAATGTTCAAACTATCGCACAATTGCACTCATATCACACGCTAGCAAGGTCATGCTCAAGATCCTACAAGCTAGGCTTCAACAGTACGTGGATAGAGAACTACCAGAAGTACAAGCTGGGTTTCGAAGAGGTAGAGGAACTAGAGATCAAATTGCCAACATTCGCTGGATTATGGAGAAAGCAAGAGAGTACCAGAAAAATATCTACTTCTGCTTCATTGACTATGCTAAAGCTTTTGACTGTGTGGATCACAACAAACTATGGCAGGTCCTTAAAGAGATGGGAGTACCAGACCACCTCACATGTCTCTTGAGAAACCTGTATAAGGGCCAAGAAGCGACAGTTAGAACCGGATATGGAACAACTGATTGGTTTAGCATAGGAAAAGGAGTACGACAAGGATGTATATTGTCACCTTGCTTATTTAATATATATGCAGAGTACATCATGCGAAATGCTGGCCTGGATGAATCACAAGCGGGAATTAAGATTGCTGGGGAAAAGATCAACAACCTCAGATATGCAGACGATACCACTCTAATGGCAGAAAGTGAAGAGGACCTAAAGAGCCTCTTGCTCAGGGTAAAAGAGGAGAGCGCAAAAGTGGGCTTGAAGCTCAACATCAAAAAAACTAAGATCATGGCATCCGGCCCCATCACTCCTTGGCAAATAGAAGGGGAAGTCGTGGAAGTAGTGACAGACTTCACGTTCCTGGGATCCCAGATCACCGCAGACTGTGACAGCAGCCATGAAATTAAAAGATTTCCTTGGGAGGAAAGTGATGGCGAACCTAAACAGCATGATAAAAAGTAGAGACATCACCCTGCCAACAAAAGTCCGCATGGTCAAAGCAATGGTATTCCCAGTAGTCATGTATGGCTGTGAGAGTTGGACTATAAGGAAGGCCGAGCGCCGAAGAATAGATTCTTTTGAACTATGGTGCTGGAGGAGACTCTTGAGAGTCCCTTGGACTGCAAGAAGAACAAATCAGTCAATCCTCAAAGAAATCAACCCTGACTGTTCCCTGGAAGGCCAGATAATGAAACTGAAGCTCAAATACTTTGGCCACCAAATGAGAAGGGAGCACTCACTGGAGAGGACCCTGATGCTGGGAAAGATTGAAGGTCAAAGAAGACGGGGACGGCAAAGGATGAGATGGTTAGACAGTGTCATAGATGCAACGAACATGAAATTAAGCAAACTTCAGAGAACGGCGGTTGACAGGAGGGCCTGGCGGGAGCTGGTCCATGGGGTTGCGAAGAGTCGGACTCGACTGTGCGACTGAACAACAACAAAAAAGAAGGAAGAGACTAGGGACAATTCTGCATTGTCTTTTCCCTCCATTGTTTTACGAAACCCGTGTTGGAAAATAAATTCCCATTTGCATTGCATCCTGCTGTTACTTTCTTTGATCATCGGATTTTACGGTACCCTCTACACTGCATGCCTCTTTCACTTTTATGGTACCTTCTGCATAGATGTATGACCATTCAGGGGTGACTTTGCAGTCAGTACAACATTTTCCCAAGTTATTTGAATGTGGTTTTGAGCAGCAAATTTCCCCCCAGTTGAGAAAATGTGGAGCGAATGCTAGATGCAGAACCACCATAGGATTAGATCCGGTGAAGTTCTTGCAGAAGGTTCTTGCCAGCATGACAATTTCCCACCTCTCTTTCCCCAGTAACACTGGAAAGCTGATGCTTAGAGTTATGGGGGCTGCATTTGGGGCAAAGCCACTCTGTCTGTATAGCTGCAGTGATGAGGCAGGAAAGCAGAGCGAAATTGCCTGCATCTTAATCTTGTGCAATGGAACATCTTGGTAGAAGAGAAATAGAGCAGTTATATATGGTTTCTCACTGCCTTCAGGTACTTTGCACACCCAGGTTTTGTGATATCAATCATCAGGGATTTCCAGGGAAAGGGGATAAGGCAAGAAAGGTCCACATTGGTGAATAGCCTTCTGCTAAAGCTTTACTGGATATATTTCAGAATCAGTATCAAAGAATACTTCTCTTTGTGTGTAACTTGTGGTAGTAAGTATAAAGTCTAGTTTACACTGTAAGTATTGGGGAAAGTTGTGTGAAAAAAGAAATGGGGTGTATGTATTATATAAGGTGCTGAAAATCTCATAGTTGGCTTTTTCAAGGATGCATCATTCTTTCAAACAAAAACGCATTGCCCCCCCAGTCAGAATAACGAGACAGACAAAAGTTTGGAAGTAAACAAGGGCCACCTTATTAACTATTTAACATAACATTGCGGCAAGGGACCATCTAAGTGAGCACAGAACAGGCAAGGCAGGTGTCATTCACTTGACCAACCTCCTTGCCCTTTTCTCAGGCGGGTCACCCAGCTCCGGTCTTGAGCCATCGATCTGGCTTGCGACCCGCAGCCCAGCAAACTGGTCGCCACATAGGAGCACCTACCCCTGAAGCCTGACAACTTGCAGAGAGGAGCATACCCTACGAGGTTCCCAGAGGAGGTGATCACCATTCCCCACCCTGGACCTGAAAATCTGAAGGCAGTTCCTGATGACCCCCTCTTCCCTAATGGGGAAATTGCTGTCAGGTGCTCACCGGTTCCGGTTTCTTGCCCGGCAGTTTGCCAAGCCAGCTCCGCCCACCCCGTCGTCGTCATGATGCCATGTGTCATGCTTCTGTTGCTGCCCCGGCTCCTCCACAGTGGCAAAAAAGCCCCCTGACCTCAATGGCTTTGCCGGGAGGCTGGGAACTCCATTACATTTAGTTTCAGGATACTACATTTAATTTATATTACATTTTAATATACTGGGTAGGATCCAGGCAAAATTGGCAGTCTCCACCACTCTCTTCTTCCAGCTGCAGACCTCCCTCATGTTCTATTTCAGGTTCCCCTATCCCCTAGGAGCAGCATTTAATGGAGATTAAAGTGAGGTTGCATCAGGTGATGAAAATATAGTCTGGGTCATGTGAGCAAAAATTCTACTTTGTGAGCTGCTGGCATTAAAGTTGTGAGCAAGTGATTTGGCTACTGCATAAATTAGTTTGCTCTGGAGCCATCCTTCCTGAGCTTTGACAAAAATGTGTGAGCCGGAGGCTAAAAAACTGTGAGCTAGCTCACACTAACTCAGCTCCTGTATATGTGTCAGAATTTTAATATTAATTCAGCAGTTCAGGAGAAAAACACAATTCAGCTTTTTAATTAGGCCTTAATCTTTCTGTTTTAGCGTGCAGGTAAGGGCTCAGCCCAGTCTTCCCATATCTCTGAAGCTAAGCAGGGTCATCCCCGGTTAGAATTGCATAGGAAACCACAAAGGAAGTCCAGGGTTGCTACACAAAGTCAGGCAATGGCAAATCACTTCAGAACATCTCTTGCCTACGGAGTCACCATAAGTCAAATGCAACTCGAGGGCACAACCAAGGCCAACCTAGTCCTTCAGAGGTTTTATTTCTTTGACATGATCAGCACAGTCTTGTTATTTGGGCTTAACTAGTTTGGAAGGTCCTCTTCTTCTTCTTTTTAAAATAAGTTTTGGACTTCATTTGGAGCAGGTCAGAAGAAATCATTTTCAGCATATGTAGGACCTCTACATTTCTGAAAGGGTTTGTTAAAATTGCCAGTGCTTTTGCCTCAGACATTCTTAAAGCTTGTTTTTAACAGCCAGAAAGTTGCTTCAATGACATTTATTATTGCTTAAATATTCATTGGTAGTTCAGAATGCCACTTCATAGCACATTTCTTTATGACTGCACTTTAAATGGTTTGGGATTTAAAATAACTCTTCTAGGAATTATTATAACTCTACCCAAATCAAGAATGAAGTTTTTTAGAACAAACAAAGAAAAAGAGACAGAGAAAAGAGTGTTCTCGTCAGCCCAGTGGTTTTCTCTAACATATATTAGTAAATGTTGTCTGTACTGAAGCCCATATTTATTACAACAGGATGCTTATGAAAATTTCCCCATCCACATTTCTCCCAAGCTTATGAGGGTTTGCCAGCCTTATTTCTGGAGAGGCCCTATTGCATTGTTGTTCCGTCGTACAGTCGAGTCCGACTCTTTGCGACCCCATGGACCACATTGTTAGCCAAATTGCCTTAAATTCTCTATTAATCTAGGGGAAGTTATGATTATCAATTGGCAATAGGCAAATTGGGGTTCACACCAATTTATACAGAAGTCCCAACTTTACTGTAAGTACCAGAACAGATACAGAGACTATGATTGGTGAAATATAATTTATTTTACTGGTAGAGATGTCTCAGTCAAACAATACACAAACACTCACACAATTATACTTATACTAAGAAATAAAGATAGATAATTATCACGTTTGCATGAGCAGGATATTCATTGGTTGAGTGATATATACCTGTCCTCATTGATTGAGCCGTTCCAATGGAAAAATGGAGGGGTTAGAAATAGAAGATGGGGAACACATGCTCTGAACTGGCAGAACCACGTGGACTCTAGCTGCAGACTAGAGTTTAAAGATGGAGGTAGGGTATATGGATAGCAAGCTGGACATAAGAGGGTTAAAGCTTCGATAGGGGTCATGGAGAGGGAGAGAGAGAGACCATGTGGTTGGGAAGCATATTTCATAACGTGGTGTGGGGGGGAAGGCTAGGCTGGCCACATCCCCCTGTGACACCTACTGTTAGTCCATCCCATAAAACATACTATTGGCTGGCTGGAAGAGGGGAGGGGGAACTAATGAGTGGTCAATATTGAAATCTAGAAACTTGGGCTGGAAGCTGGCACCTGGTTGCAGGTAAGATGAGTCATCAGGTTAAGGCTATTGTCTCTTGATGGCCCTAGCCATTCTAAACAGTTTGCTCGAAAGCCAGTCAAATCCGACTCTAGGGTTGCGGTGCTCATCTCCGTTTCAAAGCCTAAGAGCCAGCACTGTCCAAAGACATTTCCGTGGTTATGTGGCTGGCATGACTAAACACCAATGTGCACGGAATGCTGTTACCTTCCCCCTGAAGTGGTACCTATTTATCTACTTGCAATTTTATGTTTTCGAACTGCTAGGCTGCCAGGAGCTGGAACTAGAGATGGGAGCTCACTCCGTCATGCGGCACACTTGGGTCTAGAACTGCTGAAATACCGACCTTCCACAGCCTGCAGTTCAGCGTCTTAACCACTTGAGCCACCGCACAGACATAAGATGTTAAATTATACAGTAGAATGGCAGTGGGTTAAAATGCATGTTATAAGAATGAGCCCCGTGGTACCGCTCTGGCTCTAATATTTTTGGCCACAAGGGGATACGAACTCATCGGTATCTGATAACAGAAATGCAATCTTCTCAATTTCAGAGTACGCATTTATAGTAAATAAAATTCCTGTCAAGAATTTATCTCGGGGTACATTGTACAATGGGCAAGCTAAAATACAGTGGGGAAGGCTCTCAATGGCTAATGAGACACAAATACATATACTATGGCTGAGGACAGACTGGCAGTATGAAGCATAAGGGAGGTGGGGCAAAAAGACCCGGACCAAGTTGTGCTGGGGATTCCCAGTCGCACTGCACCTACTGATGTGGGAGCATACTGGGGAGGAGGTGCAAGGGAGTGTTCGCACTGTTGGCCCGCCCCTGGCGTTGGCGCGACTGTAAGCGACCTTTTTTCACTCCGGCAACATGCGCCTATGGGCCTACTTTTCAAACAACCTGCTCAAACATCTCCCTGTCCCTGTGGGTCTGGTGCAAGGCCTTCTGAACTGGCCACTCACCCCACACTGCCAGGAGGGCCAAGGTCTCTGCCCTTTTACAGGACGCTCCTTGCACACCTGCCATTTTTCTGGTCTGTCTCCCAGGAGGCTGCCTGCCAGGAGCTTTAACTCCACGAACCAGAAGCGTCCCCACAGGTAGTTGTGTGC
>NW_015163675.1:81166-87079 GCF_001447785.1 Gekko japonicus | reverse complement strand
GATCAGCCAGTTCATATTATCAATGTGGCTTGGTCCTAGATTTTAGCGTGCACACTTCCGGGAAGTGGGATCAACACGCTCTCCAGGGTTTGCTACGGCTTTCACCTGGTACTTTTTTAACTCGGTAGGGAATCGTCATAGGACGGGTTGAGTATGGCTGGGGAACGCCTGACAGCTATGGCTGTGTGAACCAGCCCCTTTAATCCATTTGTGAAACGTACCTATATCAAACCAAGCTGCCAGTCTGAACTCAGCCTTCGTTTTGTTGGAATTTGAAAGCATTGGCCCTCCCGCTGTGTATACATTGTTTGGAAATGCAAGGCAGTGACAGACACCCTGAGGTTATAATTGTAAATATTGAGTAGGTAGGGTGATCTAGAATGGTCAAGTTTAAATAATTTATACCAAGGAGCTACCTTAGACTTTGTGATAGTGGAGTGATCTATCACAGCATCTGATTTGAATATCCATTCCCTGAGTTGGGAGCACATCTATGTCAAGTACTCCATTTTCCTAGTCATTCATGGAACCTTAAAACATGATCCTAAAGATGGCTTACCTTTCCACAGCAGTGCTATTGTACAGTCTAGCAAATGACTGTGATGCTGCTTTGCATCATGATTTTTTGTGGTTTCCCCCCCTAGACCAATTATACTTTCCCATTTTGTTCCATTGATCTGGTTCTAGCTGTAGTTGATCACTTACTTCTGCTCATTCTGGTAGCTATGAACCTATTCTTTCTTTGTTTGGGAATGGTTGCTTTCAATTCTAAACATAGAGCCAAACGGATTCAATTTAATTTTCCTCACTTCAGTTGTGATACATGACTACTTTGTACACTAATTTCATCGTTTTGGTCTTTATATCAGATACAGCTGTGTGGTAAAAATCTAATGTAGCATTTTCCCCCTCAAATGTCAAAATTTAAGGGGTAATAAAGATAGTTATGGGCTTGCTATATTAATCACAATGGTTTATAGCAATTTTTTTTTATCCACTGCTGAGTCCTATATTTTCTAAAGCACTAAAGTGTCACAAAGTAGAAAAGGATTTTGGGCGCATATGATTAATACTTTAAACCTTCTTTGCCAACAACTTTCTGAATGTCTATTAGCTTTCATGTTGTTTGGCTATATGGAAACTCAAGCCCCAAAATGCTTGCTGATAGTGGGGGGGGGGGGAATGCTCTGAGGCGGAATTATCTGAAATCACAATCAAGTGCAGTAGAGTGCCATCTGGGCTACCAGGAGAGATAAGGAAAACTACATGCTTCCATAAAAGGACAGATTGGTCTGACCAATGTCTGGTGATATGCAGGGATGTTGCTGAATTTCATTACAACTCCAGTTCAATTCAAAAGTTCAAGCTTCTTTTATAGTTTTTTTCACACTTAAGTGAATCTGTGGTTATTATTTCTCAGCCACATAAACAAAACTCAATAGAAAGACTGCAATTAAAATTTATGCCTGTGCCAATTGTGTGGAAACAGAATCAAAATGCCACACACACACAAAGCCAGAGAGGGCAAGTAGGTAGTACTCTTCACCCTTTCCTGAACTTGTAAATGTCCACTGAATACTATTTAGCAGATATTTGCTGGAAAGCAGTGGTCAAGATCTGCTTCAGAAATGCTTCCACTCCCACCAGAAGCCATAGTTCTCCCCCAGATTATGGTGGGGATATATCTTCCACCTATTCCTAAAAACTAATGGGTACAGTTATACAGGAAAACAAACATTATATATGATTAATTTGTAAATCTCTGTGGATTATTAAGCAAGGAATTGCTCAGTATATTACTACCGTTTCCCCCCGAAAATAAGACACTGTCTTATATTTATATTTTCTCAAGAAACACTAGGGCTTATACCACAAATGCATAGAAATCCTGCTATGGCTTATTTTGGGGGTAGGTCTTATATTCGGGGAAACAGGGTAGGCAGAAACAACAATCTTCCTTCTGTATTGTATATCTAGAGTTTGTGTGTATTTCCAGTCCTGAACTCTGTCCACTCCAAATGTATTTGTTACATTTATAAGTAGCTTAAAGCACTAGTTACAAGAAGAGCTTATTTCAAGTTTCCCAGAGGTCTCCAGTCTAGATATTATTGACCTGATTTAAGAAACAAAACAAAATTGTATTGTATGGTCTCAGACTATTAGTCTGTTTCTCTTACTAGTTATGACATGTTTAGTTTTAGCTATTGTCTTTAACTCCCATTCTAATGTGTGTGCATGTATTAAGTTCAAGAAGTGGATCTCTGCAACAAATATTTGCTAGGAAATTTTAATACTGTTCCTTATTTAAAATGTTTGCATAGATCATTTAAGCGAGATCAGTCCTGCTGTTTGTGTTAGCCATGTCAACTGCCTTCCTTAAACCACACATTTTAGTTTAAAATGGCAGAATGCCTGAAATCAGGCATTGGAAAGGAAAGAACTCACCTTTTAAGTGCTGGTTGTGTGTCCAAATAATACCAGGGAACACTTGAATCATTTTCATAAATTGGGACTCAAGTGTTGCTAAGAAAGCAGATATGCTGAGGTTCTTTTCCTTAAAAGAAACCCTATAATTATAATTAAGCAAATAAAACAATAGCCATGCCATTCACAGAAGCCCTCACCATAGTTTTCTCAAGCTAGTGTGTATCATTATTGAATACTTTTAGCATAGCTGTTACACAGTAATAATCATCAGCTATCTTTTCTACATCTAATTAGTCATCATTTCCTGTCATTTCTCAGTAATGGAGCCATCTATTCTGAGAACTTCCATACCCTTTATAGAATGCTGTTAAGTATTTGTTTAGCTCAAGGTTGATTTTATGCTTGAGTTTCTGGAATGTTATATTTAACACAGATAAATCAATAAAATTTAATAAATAAAAGACAAAGCCTATAATTCTTTACTAATAAGAACTTAATCTAGCTTTAACTGTCTGGTAGAAATGGCTGTTCTACTACTATAGTTTTACATAGTTAATAAGAACTGTATTGTTGCTAGAAGAACATGCTTTGGTTGAACTACAGAAATTAGTTCAATGGAATTAATATTTCAAAATTTCAGTCTTCTGAAATCTGCTGTGTATTTACAGCTGCATGCCAGGATACACTGGAAAGAACTGTGCGGAAGTAATTGACTACTGTGGGCTGCTCAGCATCAACTGTCTGAATGAAGGATTGTGTCTCAGTATAATTGAAGGATTCCGTGTAAGTAATTTAATATGGTAAATGTATTCAGCACAGCAGTTCACCATCTAAAAACTTCAGCCAAGCAAGTCTTTCTGAGAGGAGAGGCAAGAAAAGGCAAGACATTTATGTACTTATGTTGTATACTTAAATCAATAGTGCAAAAAATATTAACTCTGGTATATGGATTTTTTATTATTTCTCTGCTGGGATTCTGTTTCGAATTATATCAAATAACTAAATGACCTCCATATTCAGGGGCACTAAGCCTCTGAATCCCAGAGCGAGGAGGAAAGGCCTTGGCCTCTGTGCCCTATTGTTGGCTGTCCAGGGAAACTGGTTGGCCACTGTGTGCAATAGGGTTGCCAGTCTCCAGGTGGGGCCTGGAGATCATTTGCTTTTACAACTGATCCCCAGCTGACAGAGATCAACTCCTCTGGAGAAACTGGCTACTTTGAAAGGTGGACTCCATGACATTGTACTATGCTGAGGCCCCTCCCCTCCCCAAACTCCGCCACTCTCCAAGATCCACCCCCAAAGTCTCCAGGTATTTTCCAATCCAGACCTGGCAACCCTAGGGTGCAACAGGATGCTGGACTAGATAGTCCATTGGTCTGATTCAGCAAGGCTCTTCTTATGACCTGTGGAAGCTCTCATGTGGTAGCACAGGTCCTGCCAATGGCACAGGTCATGCTCCCATTGGAAGCCCCACCTCACAACAGGAGAGAAAGGGCTCAGTGGGCCAAAGCATGGGGAGGCTTAGATGGGCTCCTCATCATGCACCACAAAGAGGATGCAGGGTTCTGCCATCAAGCCATGACCAGAGATGATCCCACAGATAAGGCCAGCAGCATTCCCACACCTCCAAAGCCAGTACAAGCCACAGAAGAGGCCCTCTATGGTAACAGGGGAGGGAGGGATGCAGAAAGGTAAGGCTTAAGCTGGGAACCCAACCATCTCTGTTACTTAGACCCAGCAAGACCATGCCCCTTTCATAGGGCTTTAAAGGAGCCTTAAGTTGCCCCACCAACAGGAATCCTTTAAAAGGCAGGAAGCAGGGTAGCCAGGGAAGAAGAGGTGATACTGGAGGAGAGGTGGGAGGACGGGGAGAGGGGGTCCAGAGTAAGTCAGAAGAATCCCCTTCCTCTCACATCTTACTTGCAGTTCAGCCAAAAGAGTGCTGGAGGGTGCATTGGAGCCTGACAAAGAATTATGTCAACATTATTTGGACATGGCTGGGTTAATAACTATTCAATTTAGATCAAGATACCTTGTGTTTTCCCCCAAAGAATTCCAGTTCCAAATCTAACTGCTTTTTGTTTGTTTGTTTGTATACTCTGTTCTGAAATCTAGTCATTCTGAACACCTCTCACCAATAGGAAATAACAGTTTCTGAAAACACATAAAATAAACTCTTAAGGCAAGTTCCCTCTCCTGCCTAGAGTCACATTTTAAAAGCACAAATATTATAGCTGAGGAATGGGGATGGGTCAGTGTGTCAGCTATGCTGCCACGGTCGGTGGTGGGGGAAGGGAGTCTGTAAAGTGAACATCTTATTGTCCTGGAATGTCAACTTGCACTTTCTCACTGTGCCTTATCTCTTTGCCTGACCTTGATGCTTCCCGCTCTTGCCTCCCTGGGAACTTGTAGTCCTTACTTTGAGCCTTGCACCTCTGATTGGCTTGCCCCCATCAGAGTGTCACACTTCAGACACAGTATATCTTCCCCCTTCCTGCTTGTGGGGTTAGCCTTTACACAGAAACTGTATGCACAGATGACCTGCTTTTACTGAACTCAATAAACTTGATCCTTCTGGAAGGAACATTGTTGAGCCTGTTTGTTGTAGGACTCTGACAGAGCGTAAAGACTACATTAGTCTTGACCCCATACCTCGAAATGAGCGACGAGGAAGGCGAGAGCATTCCAACTACTATTGCGGAAGAAGTCCCCACCATGTCGGAGGTGTTAAGTCGTGTGCTTAACAAAGAAGTCGGAGAGTGATTCAGCAAGAATGCGGTTTATTCTTCAGCTCTGTTACTTCTCCGAACACGGTACAACGATCGCCAGCCAGAACCCATCATTCGAACCACTCGAGCCAAAGCTGCTCTGTATTTAAACATTCCCGGCTAGTGTAGCCACACCCCCTGTACAAATAACAACCTATGAGGTTGAAGATATAAAGTCCAATCACAAGCGGTCCCGCTTTACAGCGTGATTGGTAGACACTCTCTGGGCTAGGGCTCCTATTGGTTACATTAGGATCCTAGCCCAGGATGAAGCTCAACATGGCATCTCAATCAGGCGATTCACATATCAGTATTTACATTCACATAGCAGTTATATACATCTCAATACATAACACTATGTACAATCATAATCACTTAGGTAGGTGGGCACTCTGCGTATTCGCTGAGACCTCCGCGGCGTAGGAGGTTCAGGGCACCTCTGAATTGGGGGCACTCGGCTTGACTCACTCTCGAGTGGGTCAGGTATGCTACCATCCCTTGCAGCGGGTCCAAGAGTAGGGGTCTGCCCTCCCTCAGGGACAGTACTGGGCTCGGCAGGCTCGGCAGTACTCACCTCCGGTAGAGGTATGGGGTAGTCCTCGGAATCAGGTAGCTCGGCATGTTGCGAGGTGGGGCGGCCAGTCGCCCACCGCTGCCTCAACTGGTCCACATGTCGCCTCCATTTGCGCCCGTCCGCAAGCTGGACTACGTACATGCG
>NW_015163675.1:42233-78076 GCF_001447785.1 Gekko japonicus | reverse complement strand
AGCTTGTCTGTCAAGCTTTCAAAGGATACGGTTTTGAGATCATCTGGTGCCACCAGTGACCGGGCGATGTCAAAAACGCTCTTTCCACACGAGCTGAGTAGAGTCGCCCTCTTCTCCTCCGTCGTGATGTCATTCGCCTCCAGATGGAACTCAAACCTTGTGAGGTAAGAGTCCCAGTCTTCAGTAGTCGGGTCGAAGCATTCGAACTTCTGGCTGCTCGCGGCCATCGTTATGCGCACAGGCGGGGTGCGGGTGGAGCCTGTGGCTGGCCGGCCTCGGCGATTTCCTCGTTGTCCGACATGGGGTCTGCTCTAGCGGGGCTGCCTACCCGCACTAGCATCCCATCCTCGTCGCCAATTGTTAAGTCGTGCGCTTAACAAAGAAGTCGGAGAGTGATTCAGCAAGAATGCGGTTTATTCTTCAGCTCTGTTACTTCTCCGAACACGGTACAACGATCGCCAGCCAGAACCCATCATTCGAACCAACACATACACTGGCTGCTCTATATTTAAACATTCCCGGCTAATGTAGCCACACCCACTGTACAGTAAGCAACCTATGAGGTTGAAGTAATAAAGGACCAATCACGAGCGATCCCGCTCTGCACGGTGATTGGCAAACATATTCTGGGCTAGGGCTCCTACTGGTTACATTAGGATCCTAGCCCAGGGCGAAGCTTAACATGGCATCTCAATGGCACAGTTCACAAGGCAGTTGTATACATCTCAATACATAACAGGAGGAGACCCCCCCCCTCACTACTACCGCAGCAAGTGGGGGGCTCAGGTACGAGAGACCTTGGAGGGACCCATATTTGTGGGCCTGGTTCCCAACTGACACCTGAGAATTGTGGATTACCACCCTCTGGCTGGGAGGTGCCAGCTGCTATAACTACCTTTCCTACTATGAGAGGGGGTATGACCACAGGAAGTCTGGTGACATGGGCGAGGACCCATTGGAGAAGATGTGATTTCAACTACAAGCCCAACAAGAGGAGTTGCGATGGGAGAAGCATGACATGATGCTGGATATCCCGTGCATAGTCACCACTACGACTCAACACGAGCTGTGGCTGCAACAACCCGGTGTGCCGGTGGCTCCTCCAGTGCAACAGGATCCCCCGGGACAAGCACCACCAGCGTTGGTGTCAGTACCCGGGGGTCCAGGTGCCCCTGCTGGACCTCCTGCCCCAGCCCCGGGGGTCCTGGGGCTGGATCGCCCGAAGGAGTTCTTGGATGCCACCTTCGATGGCCACCCCAACAAGCTTGCATTTTTCCTACTGCAACTTTGGAAGTTCCGCCGCAACTAGGGTCATCTGTTCCCATCGGACAAGCACCATGTGGACTACATCAGTTTGCGATTGCAAGAGTGAGCGGCTGACTGGTAAGTGGGGTTTCACAACCTGCACGGGCCCGAATTCTGCAAGGTGCAGGCATTTATATGGTCCTTGACACGGCAGTATGAAGACCCCATGGAGGCTGAGAAAGTGTGCACCGCCCTGTTTGCCCTGAAGCAAGGGAACCAGTCAGTGCGTGAGTATTCCAATGAGTTCAAGATGCACGTGGCCAAGATCTAGGGGTGGCCTGAGCTAGTGTTTGTAGAGCAGTATTGCTTGGGGCTGAGCCACTAGATCCGAGAAGCCGTGCTGCGGAGCATGAACCCGGTCTCTCTGACAGCCTGGGTGAGAGGTGCAGGAGATGCAGAGAACCAACTCCAGATGATTAAGATGACCTCTCCCAAAGTGTACCCGAAGACTCCCTGGGCAATCCCAAAGACCCCCCGTCCCAAGCCAAAGGAACCAGTGTGTGTCCAGCAGATGCACCAAGGGCTCTGCCTTCACTGTGGAGAAGCCAGCTACCATGCAGCTTTCTGCCCGGCAGTGATACACCACCCAGCCCCAAGATTCCTGAGCTGAAGGGGCCGGAGGCACCTGCGAGAAAAGGGAGCCTACACCTGAAGCTACCCCGGGCCCTTCAACTAGGCACCCAGTCCGGGGCTGCGTCCTCCAGTGGAGATGAGACCCCCCCAGCTGGCGGGAAAAGGCCAGGACCTGCTGTAAAAGGCACAAAGCAGCAGGTCCAAGAACAATCTGCACCACGATTGGTGAGCAGCCACCCCACTTTGTTTTTCATGACTGTGTCAGCCCTTAACTCAGAGATGGGAACCCAGGCGTGGGTGAGGGCCCATATAGACTTGGGATGTGCTAGAGATTTGATTAGTCCTTCCATAGTGACGGGGTTGTGGGTCCAGGTGCAGCGATTACTCGAGCCCCTGATTTTTACTCAGATGGATGGGTCCACTATGCATGAACCTTGCAGCTACCAGACTGCCGCTCATTATGGGGACAGGGTCTCACTGGGAAACCCGGGCATTCATTATAAACCCCATGGTCTGATTTTCCATTGTGCTGGGAAGCCCATGGCTCAGAGCCCATGACCCTTCCATTCAGTGGAGTGTAGGGACACTGCCTGAGTGGGGGGAGGAGTCTCCAGATGTCCCCATCCATGTCTGCCTGGCTAAAGAGGAATTAGATTCCATCCCTGCAGAGTACAGAGACTTGGCCAAGGTGTTTGAAGAGGAGGAGGCCAATGAACTTCCCCCCACGGCAATACTATTTTTTTGTTTATATTATTGCTGGGGCACAAACTGCCCAAAGGGAAACTGTACTCCATGAGCCCCGCAGAGAAGGAGTTAAGGAAGTTCATTGATAAAAACTTGGCACGGGTTTTCATCCACTCAGCCTCCTCCCCCTTCACAGCCCTCGTTCTCTTCCAAAAAAAGAAAGATGGGGGCCTCCGGCTGTTCACAGACTATCAAGGCTTGAATACAATGTCAACCACAAATGCTTATCCCCTGCCTCTGATTAAAGACCTCCTGATGGAAGCTGCCAAGGGGAAAATCTTCACCAAGTTGGATTTGAGGGATGCATATTTCCGGGTGCGCATCCAAGAAGGGGATAAGCCCAAGACTGCCTTCAATACCCGTTGGGCCAGTTTGAATGTCTGGTGATGCTGTTTGAGTTACAGGGGGCCCCCGGGGTGTTCATGAACTTAATAAATGAAGTGTTGAACAAGCATCTCCTCAAGGGGGCGCTAGTTTATCTAGATGATATCCTACTGTATTCCCGTGATAAAGAGTTGCATGTGAAGTTGGTGAGGGAAATTTTACAAACCCTCTATGACCATAAACTGTTTGCCAAACTGTCAAAGAGTGAGTTCCACAAGACTCAAGTTGATTTTCTGGGTTACTGTATATCTCCCCAGGGGTTGGACATGGATCCTCACAAAGTGGCAGATGTGCTGCGGTGGGAGGCCCCTCGAACCCGGCACCAACTCCAATCTTTCTTAGGATTTGCAAATTTCTATAGAACCTTCATCTCAAACTTTGCCCAAGTGAGCTTGCCCCTCACAGACTTACTTAAGACTAAAGGGAAGGGGCTTGACAGCACGAAGCCTGGGACGTGGCTGGAGTGGACAGCTGAATGTCAGGAAGTGTTTCCTAAGTTGAAATCACTGTTCACATCTGAACCCATTTTAAGCCATCCCAATGAGACTAAGAAATTTATTGTACAGGTTGATGCTTCTGATGTGGCAGTGGGGGGGCATCCTGCAAGAAGGGGTGGATGGGAAGCTCCACCCACTCACCTATGTCTACAAAAAGGTTAAAGCAATGGAGCATTAATCCTTATCTTGGATTTACAACGCCTTATCCTGCCTCCCCCAACACATCAGTCAGAGGGAGGAGATAGTGGACTCTATGTTTACACCCTCTCAGTTGGGAGGGGCTGTCGTCACTCGCAGCCAGGTAAAGGCAAGGTTGCAGGAGAAAGCCGAGCCATGGACTGTCAAATTCAAAGACACTTTCTCAGAGGCAGACCAAAAAGAAATCACAGCTGACCAAACTATCCAGCAAAGGACTAATGGGTGCTGGTGCCGGCCCCCCCGATTATTTGTACCAAATGCCCTCCAGGGGGAAGTGATGCACTTTGGGCATGAGTCAAAGCTGGCTGGGCATTTCAGGTACCTGAAAACTCTGCATTTGTTGCAATGCCAGTTCTGGTGCCCACACATGAGGTGGGAAATTTCTGAATACGTGGGGTAGGGCCAAATCCCCGGGGTTGCTCCGGCTGTTGGAGATGCATAGTCAACCCTGGGAGGTGCTTTCCATGGACTTTATTACTGATTTGCCCCCTAGGAAAGGGAAAATGGTAATCTGGGTGGTGGTAGACCTGTTCTCTAAGCAAGCCCATTTCATTCCACTCAAACAACTGCCTAGTGCAAAAACCCTTGCCAAGATGTTTATGCAGCATGTGGTAAAACTGCACTCGATGCCTGCCAAAATAATTTCGGATTGTGGAAGTCAGTTTGTTGCTAAGTTTTGGAAGGAATTTATGCAGGTACTGGGCATTGAACAGGGCCTCAGCAGCGCCTAGCACCCAGAGACTGATGGCCAAACTGAGTGTGTTAATGAGGTGGTGGAACAGTTCCTCAGATGGTTTACTAACTACCAACAGGATGACTGGGCTGACTTATTGCCCTATGCGAAATACAGTTACAATAATTCCACCCATTCATTCACGGGGATATCTCCTTTCAAAGCAGTGTATGGGTATGAGGGAGCCCCTTTGCCCATGATGAGCCCCACCGACCTCCCTCTGGGGGACCTGAATCCTTGGTGGCAGGGTCTCAGAGAACATTGGCCTGCTATCCAAAAGACTCTTGAAAAAGCCAAAGTGGATTATAAAACTCAGGCAGACAAGGGGAGGACCCCTTGGTGGGACACCCAGCCTGGTGACTCTATATTTGTCCACAAAGAACTTGAAAGGACTCCAACCCAGAAGAGAAGAAGAAGAGAAGAGACTGAATTTATACTCCGCCCTTCACTTGGAGTCTCAGAGCGGCTTACAAACTCCTTTCCCTTCCCCTCCCCACAACAGACACCCTGTGAGGTGGGTGGGGCTGAGAGAACTCTGACACAAACTGCTCTTTTTCAAGGACAGCTGTGCCAGAGCTTGTGACTGACCCAAGGTCACATCAGCAGGTGCAAGTGGAGGAGTGGGGAATCAAACCCGGTTCTCCCAGATTAGAGTCCGCACACTTAACCACTACAGGAAGCTGGGCTGGAAATACATGGGAGCCTTTAAGGTGTTAAGGAAAATTAATGATGCAACTGTTGAACTGGAGTTACCGAAAATGCTTAAAGTGATACATCCCATTTTTCATTTCAATTTGCTGAAGTGAGAACCTGGACTGAATGCCTGGAGACCCTGTCCTCCAGCCCCACCTCTAGAGATAGTGAATGGTGAACCCCACCATGAAGTTGCCCAAATCTTGGCCTCCAAACTGAAACATGGGCAACTGTTCTATTTGGTGCAGTGGAAGGACTTTGATCCTTCGCATAATGAATGGGTTGAACATTGCAATATCCATGTTCCTAAGTTTCTATGTGCCTTTCATAATATGTACCCTAATAAACCAGGTGGGGAAGGGAAGAATGTCAGCTATGCTGCTTCAGAAACTCACGGGCTTTAGTAACAGAGTCAATTCTTTCTTTCTTGTTGTTTAGCTTAAAAAGAATGACATTCGGTACTAGCCATCTGTTAGGGATGTTGTTAGTCTGCAAAAACACTGCCAAGTCTTTGAATTCCTTTCTCTTCTTCCTAATTTCAAATGGAATATCTTTCAAAACCCTTATTTCTCATCAATTTTTAGGGACATTCCTGATGTTGCTTTCAAGATTTGATCCCTCACATGTCTTTTAGAGAATCTGACCATTATCTCCCTAGGCAGATCATTCTTCTTAATATATTCTGAATATGATCGTAAACTACATCCATCTCACTTTGGATATATTCTGCTTTTAAATCTGCCACCGGGGCAAAAACATCACTCAAAACTTGTTTCAGATTCTCCCCTTTAGTCTCAGGAACCCCCTGAAATCTCAGGACATAGCTTGCCTTTTCCATTTGTAGTTGCAAAAGCTGTGATTCATCAGTTGTTATCTTCTCTTCCAACAAATGTATATGTTTTAAAACTTTTTTTAGTCTTGGCATCCACTTCCTTCACTGTCTCAGCTGTCTGCTCTGTCTTTTTGTAATTTCACTTAGTTGGAGCTGCTGAGCTGCAAAGTTCTGGTTTAAAGTTGTCAGTTGTTGATTTCTGGTTGTCATTTGTTCCAGTAGAGGGTGCAAATAGTCAGCTAACATCTTTGAGATGTCTGTGGAAGTTTCCAGTCAGACCAGCTGGACTCGGACTTCCTGAAGGAGGCTTCAGTTTTGCATGCTTGTCCTTCTAGGTTTTTTTTTACCCACCATTTTTGAGGATGTTTACTTTTAATTTTTTTTGCCAAAGTCTCTATTGCACCCTCGAGCGCCTGACGACTCTTGTGGGATTCTTAAAACAGTTTTGTTTTTAAATTAGCCTCCCCCCATTGGACATGTCTCTGTCATTTTCTGCATCTGGAGAGTTCCCTCCCCCGCTTGCTTGTATCAGAGAGGGGGCTTTATGCCATTATCCTGGTATTTTCGCTTGGGACTCACAGTTGCCAAAGGTACATGTCGCTCACCCGGCCTCCACACGCTTGTCCCGGTCAGAAGCTTGAGTTCCATTCGGTCGCACAGTGGCAGGAACTTCGGGGTAGAAGGGAGCCTCAATTCTCCGGCAGCGTGCCAGAGGAGAGGCAACCCTTTAGCGCCCCATGGCTGGGGGCCCAACACAAGGGCCCTGGGGGAGCGTGTACTGTCACACCCCCTCCCAACCACTGGCTTGCAGATCGCATCCTTGGGAGCTCTCCAGGGATGCGTCCGCTATTGAGACACCAAAAACCAGAAGTCGAGGCTGCAGTGATGATGCTGACAGACCACTCCACCCTACAGGGTTGATGAGAGGTGCTTACCGAGCCACAACAATTTTTTCTAACAAAACTCAGCCCTACCATAAAGTGACAGACCAAATCACCGGCTCCACCCTTGTCAATTCCTCAATTCACTAACAGCAGTGCAGGCTAGGCAAAAAACACCCCTCCCCATCCATAGCCAATCAGATCAGAGGGAAGAAAATCCTACCCGGCCCCCCTATCAAAAAGGGATGACCAGCCTAAAGCCTGCACTACCTCCAGGGTGGGCAGGTGGGCCGAGCACAAGGTGAAAACTGCCTGATCCGGAGCAGGGCCAGCCCTTAAGATGCTGCTGACCCCGCCCCTTAAAGAGCCCGGCTGCACGCAGCTGAACTCCTCCCTCCTTTCATGGAGGCAAAGTCGGCTCCCAGCAGGATGCCTTTGGCATCTACTGGGGAGCCGGATTATACATGCACATGGCATGTGTACTGGTCTGTGGCATTTTGTGGATTGTAAAAAGAAGATCCAATGACTGATTTGTGGGTTTCAGAAGCTGAACACTGTCAGATCTGTCATTCACACTGGAGAATTCTCTTTCAGTGACATACATTTAGAAGGTGGCCATATTTGCAGAAAAGAACTATGGTTATACAAGTTATGGACAGCCTTTATCAAAAGACTCTGTCCGCAATGCTAGACATGCTGCTGAGAGGAAAAGCAGTTCACTCTATGTTAGCCATTGCTCGGGAGTGAGGGGAAATTTGACATGAATTATTTGCTGTGTACCTTGGGGCAGCTTGGTAAGGAGAGCCTGGGAAATATTACAGGCAGCCAACTAGTGTGTGGTCTCTCATCACCCACAAACCATGAAGGATATTGATGGAGCCCAGCAGCAATGGCAGCTGGAGGAGGAAGAAGAAGAGTTGGATTTATACCCTGCTCTTCACTCACTTGGAGCCTCAGAACAGCTTACAATCTCCTTCCCTTCCTCGACCCACAACAGACACCCTGTGAAGTAGGCTAAAAGAGCTCTGAGAGAACTGCTCTTTAGAGAACAACTCTGAGAGAACTGTGACTGACTCCAGGTCACCCAGCTGGCTGCATGTGGAGGAGTGGGGAATCAAACCCAGTTCTCCCAGATTAGAGTTCACCACTCTTAACCATTACACCAAACTGGCTCTCTATTTGCCACGTCCCTCTTTTTAAGAGAGTGATAGAACTATGTCCCATTGCTAATATTTGCACTGGTAGAGTAGTCTGATGGAGCTGCGGTGGCTCAAGTGGTTAAGACGCTGAACTGCAGGCTGTCGAAGGTCAGTAGTTCAGTAGTTTGAGACCCGGATGCTGCATGATGGAGTGAGCGCCCATCTCTTGTTCTAACTCCTGCCAACCTAGCAGTTCGAAAGCAAGAAATTGCAAGTAGATAAATAGGTACCACTTCGGTGGGAAGGTAACAGCGTTCCGTGTGCCTTGGTGTTTAGTCATGCCGGCCACATGACCACGGAAACGTCTTCGGACAGCGCTGGCTCTTCGGCTTTGAAACGGAGATGAGCACCGCAACCCTAGAGTCGGATTCGACTGGCTTTCGAGCAAGGGAACCTTTACCTTTTTTAGAGTAGTCTGGCCAACTGTTCTCCACATTAAATATGTTTAAGAAATATGAACAAATAGACCCCAAAACGTTTATAACAACTCTTATGAAGCAATATAATTAATCAGGCCACAGAATGCTGCTCATTAAAAAAAAAAAAACTTTCCTGACTCACAATTTTAGGAAGGAACATAATTTCTTCTTGCAGTGGCACATGCAGTGTGAAAAGGAACCAACCATCACCCCATCTGTGTCATTTAAAGCTTCCGGTCACATGGGAGGAATCGCCCTGCGAAACGGACAGGTTGAGGGTGGATTAAACCAGTGCGATCAGATGCCAACATCTAGCAAGCGTCGCGCACCCACCCCCAACCCGTCTCTTCCGGCCAAAAATGCGGATTTAAGAGATATCAGCAAAACACTACTACCTACTTGGAAACGCGCAGCACGGGCAACCGTGTGATTGCCGATGCCCCTGTATCCCATGGTATGAGAGGCCCTGCCACACTGCACATACGCACAACTGCGCAGCTGCCTCGCCTTGCCTCGCCCTTCATCCCATCGGTTCCCCCTCAGCATGTGATCATGGTGGGGAGCAAATGTGGCTCAGCTCGGGGGATCTGTCTGATCCCGATGCCACGCTTCAATTTGCTGCACCTCTAAAAAGCCACATTTCTGCCACAGCTTTCCCCCCTAGTGTGACTGGGGCCTGTGTTGTACTCAGGGGTCGTTTCGTAGAAAAAGAGCTAGGGGAACTCATTAGCATAACTCATTAGCATATGCCACACCCCCTGACATCACCGGAAGTGTGTCATAAGGCCACACACCCCGCCCCCAACGATCTCGGCCGCTGGCCTTGCAACTCCACTGCCGAGCCCCATGAAGGGCCCGGCGGTGGACCTGCAAGGCCGGCGGGAGTGCAAGGAAGCGGCTTTGTCATGTGCCCCGCCCCCCGTACCTCACCCGGGGGAACTGCGATCCCCCGCGATCCCCCCCGAAATGACCTCTGGTTGTACTCCTCACCACACACTTGAGTGGCAGTTACCTGGGTCTGCTGACAAACATTTCAAAATCAATCATTACTTCATCTTTAAAGAGATTGGTCTGAAATGTAACAATGGAGATATGCAGCAAGTAACTGTGTAAGCACCAGAGCAGGTGAAAGATCACCAGAAAGTCAGGTAGCCTAGCATAGTTGGACTCACTGTTTTCCAAGTTTATTTCTGATTTTATACAGATGCAGGGAGGGGGGATCTACTGCCCTTTCTCTGATACCCTAGGCCCACACAAACCTATGGAGGAATAATATGCCACACAATCTCTCTAGGTGTGATCAGGGGGCACCCATATGCTATAGCTCTATGAAGGGGAAGAAGAGGGTGGGCCTGGGAGTAGCCTTTTCTGTTAATGCCCAAGTGATTAGGATTTTGCAATGTAACAGCCAGGTCAGCATGACTCTTTGAACCATTCTACACAGAATGATCGGAAGCAGTGGCAAAAAAGGTCCACTGCTGTCTTACTACTGGATACAGCCAAAAACTCTTTCCTAACTTCTGGCTCAGGGTGTGCCGCCATTTGCATACCCATGTTCCTCCAGGACTCCCCTCCTGGATCCAGAATAACCCATTAACCAGTACACCAGATTCATTTGCTTATAAGACACAGAAATCATGCAACTGGTACAGCTAGAAAAACCCAAAGCTACTGTACATGTTCAGAAGTCTGCTGCACAAACAAACTGTTCTGGGGACCAGCTCACCAGAATCACTACCATAAGATACAGTTTAGTTCATCTGGTGAACACACTGGCTGTCAATATCACAGCATCCCTACTTTGGGCTTTCAGCTCTTCACATTTGGGTCATATCTTGGAGCAGGGAGGAAAGTCTGCTGGTGGAGAGAGAGCGAAAAACCTGCCCTGCATCCAGAAACATTTTCTTCTCCTCTGTGTTTGTGTTGTAAGTCACTTGGGGTCCCCATTGAGGAGAATAGTGGCATATAAATGCTTAAATAGATAGACAAGTAAAATACCTTCTAGCAGAGATTCACCTAGTGCCTACTCTAGGAATCTGGCTAAAATGTTGCTTTTCACCCAGGCTTTTAACTGACAGCATTTGATGGGAGTATTTACTGTTGTTGTTATAGATTTATATTTAAGTCTTTCTATGGCATTTTTCATGGGAAATGCCCTACGGACATGGGAAAGGTGGAGTGTGATATATATATATATTTAAAAATGGTTACCATTATGAAACTGAGCACTAATTACACAATGAGTGGAAAAACATAAACTCTATTACAAAAATAACACGAATGGCATGAGATTAAAATATGGTGTCAGCTAATTGTTAATAAAATAATTGACTGAAGTACCAAGATGATGACTCCCTAGCCAAGTCATCAACAGACTTGGGTGAAAAGCTTATTCAAACTGGGTATCACTAATAGCCTAATACTTTAATGCATAGTCCTCAATACAGAACATTCCTCTTAGTTGTCATGGCTACAAGCAAATGTACTGGAAAGGTTTACTTGGATTATTCTTGGGGAGCAAGAATTTAAAACATGCTCTCTGTTGCTTCTTAGAAAATTAAATGCCCATCTGTTTGAACCATCCTTAGTTTTAGAAACCAGGGGGAAAACAAAGACTTGATTAGACAGACAATCTTCATGATAAACAGAGCATAAACCTGAAAGATCTTTCAGTTTCATAGAGTCCTGCTGTGTTAACTTCTACCAATTAATATTGATTTACCAATTATTGCCACAGAGTGGGCTATTGATGAACTTCACTATGCTTTTCAACAGCTGTAAAACTGGAAATGCCTAGGCCTCTTGAAGATAATTGTTGCTGAGGTTTTAAAGAATGCTTCTTCTGCTTTACTTTATTTCCTCTTCAGTATGTTTTGCTAGAGATATGTTGGTTGAGTAAGTTGCCTCTTGCCTCTCAGAGACCATCCAGAAGCTGAAATAACAAAGGCCCATCAGTTCCTTCTGTAACCCCTTGAGTCCCAAGAGCCAAGTTCAAAGTACAGGGTAATGTTCATAAACCTGAAATGTAAATTCAGTTTATTTAAATACAACAGGGTGACATCACCATGCATGATGTTTCCGGCATGATGACATCATGTGGATGTGATGTCATCTCACTGGGTATGTTGTATGGTGACACTCTGATATTTTGGGCAAAACTCTATGGTTTTCATTGAGTTTTGCCCAAAATACCACAGCATCGCTACGTGATATCCCCAGTGTGATGATATCACTTCTGCATGATGTCATCATGCCAGGGACATTGTGCCTGGCCATAGCTGTTGAGGGTGGGGCTTCTCCTGCTGGCCAGCTGGCCGGTGGGGGGTTGGAGACCATGAAATCAGGGCATCCCCTGCTCCCACCTGGGGGCTGGCAACCCTAAGCTCTGTGTAGAATTGCATTGCAAGTAAAAAAAATTAGATTGTAAAGAAATGTTTGATATATTTGACATATATAAGCTAAAGCAGTTGGTGAGAGGGATAAAATTGTTATATTTACAAACTAGGAGGAATGCCCATTGTAGGGTGAAGACAACGAGCCCTAGAAGAAAGGAAGGAAGAAAAGAGAGAGAGACAGAGAGAAAGGCAGAAAGAAAGAGGGAGGGAGGGGAAGATGAAGAAAGAGGGAGGGAAAGAAGTGAAAGGGATGGGGTGGAAGGGAGAGGGAGAGAGGGAGGTAAAGAAGGGAAAAAGTGGGAGGGAGGGAGGGAGGAAGGAAGAGAAAGAGGGAAGGAAGGTGGGCAGGTGGGCAAGAATGCCTAGAGTTGGGGGGGAGGCTGGATAGAAGAGGAAGGGGGGAGGGCCATATAGGCAATTTTTTGGGAAAGAGGGAGAGAGAAATGAGGAAGATGCAGGTGGAAGAGAGAGAGACAGGGAGGGCGAGGGAAGGGGGAACCATCTAGCCGTTACCTGGCTGGAATGCGGTGGCGATTCGGCGTCCTCGGTGGTGGCGGGCAGTGAGCAGCTGAGGGGTGAAAGGTGAGGCGGGGTGCCTGGAGGCTCTCATGCAGCCAGGTAAGGTGGTGGGCAAGAGGGGGTGTGAGTCACCATTCTGCGGCGGTCGAGGGGGAAAGGGGGTGGCAGCTGGAGGCCTCCGCGCAGCCAGGGGCAGTGGGGGGCAAGTGGGGGCAAGTCAGTCGCCCCACCATGCTGGGTGTGGCGACTGAAGGAGGAAAGGTGGTATAGGGGCAGCTGCAGGGGTCTGCATACCGCTGGCAGAGAGCCTGCAGCCTGCCTACACCCCTGGGAGGCACCCGTGCAGGCTGAGCAGCCAGGCTGGGGGGGGCGGCAGGCGAGGATCGGCCGGTGGTGGGCAGTGCGCCGCCGAGAAGCCAAGTTGGGAGGACAGGTAAAGACGGGCCGGTGGTGGTCAGGGCACCGGAGAGGGCCTAAGGCAGCTGCAGCTTCCACAGGCCCCCGACCGGCCTGAGTTGGTAGGTGGGGGGTGGGCAAAGACAGGCACCTGAGTGGCCGCAGAAGGCAAGGGGGGCGAAGATGTTGGCGTGGGGGCCAGCATGGCCGGGGCGCAGGCAACCCCCAAGCCTCCAGCAGGATTGGAGCCGCGGCGGCAAGGGAGGTTGCCACGCAGGGATGGGGGAGGGCCGACTGGACAGTCTCACCCAGCGTGTGTGTGACCCAACGGCCGGCCGGGGCTGGTGGAGGGAATGGCTGTCCCCTGAGGAATATGCCGCTGCCTCCCCGGCCAAGTCCTCAGCGCACAAAAGGGAGAAGGACAGGCCAAGGCAGGGAGGCCGCTCCCCCCAGCCATAGCACGCTAGTAGCCCTGAGCGGCAGCTGGCAGGCCAATGGCTGATGATGCACATTTATTCTCGCCACCCAATAGGCTACAGGCCACCCCAAATCAGAAATATAATATAGAGAGATGTCTCTATCAGTTAAGCTTGGAGTGAGGAAAAAAATGGTAGTGCAAAAACATAGAAGGTTTCAAGCACAGAAACTAGACTATCGTTTCTGTTTTCAAAGTTGTGCTATACTCTCTACTGCTGCTCTGTCCTCACCAACTTTACTGGGTGTATGTATCGGTAAAGTTAGTCAACACCGTTTCCTTTGTTTTGCTGTGTATCTTTGAATTGTCAGCTCAGATGGACCTGGGTGACAGCAATAGTAATTGGTCATTTTCTTTCCCCTAACAAAATATTGTAAATAACCCCTACAGAAATCATTTTATAACAGTCTGAAAAATTCACATCCTCTATTACTTACCGTGTTAATCTGGGTTGCAAGTTTGTACATCAGCTGAATGTAGCTAAACACTGGACATCTGATGCTTCCCAAATAGTTGTGCAACTTCCATATGAACAATTTCATGAATCTTTCTAAAGTTAGAAAATACTGTATATCAACCTGACTACATGCACAAAATCACCCAAGGAGTCCATCACAAAGCTGAAACAAATGTTTCCTCCTCTCTAATACATCAATTCCGTCTCTAATTTGGCTAGACTCTAAAATTAAAATTGGACTAAATCTAGTTAGTCTAATGTCTAATTTGTGCTTATAACATTTCAGCAGAGATCACAGAGTGTGGAAAGTGTGTTGCTCTGCTAGTCCAGTTCCTGATTCCCGGAACAGTCTTAATGAATCTTTGGCTTAGGTCAAAAGTCCAGGAAGCAGATGCAGAAACACTGTCATCCACTCTCCACCACCACCTGCTGGCACTAAGCAAACCTCTTCCTTGAGCAAGGTGGGCAGGAGCCAAATCTGCCACAGGAACTAGATGCCCAGACCTCAGAAAGGGCAGGTACAAGTGGTGGCAGGAGCTTGCTCTTTGTCTTTCCCTACTCCATTGAAGGAGCAGGGCTTTGGGTATTGCCCCCCAAGCATACAGCCCAGGGTAGCTTCCCCTATTGCCCATTGGCTAAGACCACCCCTGTCTAATTCCTGATGCCAGGCTCCAGTTAAGCCTCATTTCAAATTTAGCTGAACCTTTGCAAGTCTTCCAAAAATGCTCCATTGACGGTAAATAATAGGGTTCAAAATGTTTTAGAGAAGCCTCCCCCCAATCATGAGATTCCTCAGGATCCTCACCAAAAAATCCTAACATTGAGCAAAGCTAACATTCTTTTTCTAGCCTACGTAATTGTTAAATACTGGGTTCCATGGATGGTCTGACCCCAAGCTTAGTGATCAGCTCTGCTTTATTAGTGAACAATGCAAAGTGCTTTATTAGAACAATGCAAAGACCCAGGGCAACGGCACTGTTTAAACAGCATGCAAACACCACCCATTCCCAAAACAACTACTAACGATAGGCCATTGTCAGACCCATAACTTGGTCTGGGTCACCAGCAGAGTCCTGGTGGGCTATTGTTCTAGAGCTCCGAGCTCAGCTAGTCTCTGGTAAAAACAGTCCTGGAATGTTGCAGTCCCAATGCATAGCACCCCTCCCCCCTAAGTTCCAAAGCACCTTAACACACATAGTCTTCAGTGCCTTTCTTGGTGGGAGCATCTAGGCTCAGACGGTGGTGGCGAAGCCACAGGAACTGAGTCTGGGGTTGCTGTCACGGTGCTGGGGGAAGATGTCAAATCAGGAACAGGGTCTGGGGGGTCTGAAACAGTCAGTATGGGTGTATGCAACTCTGTGCGGTCAGGCTGATCCCTAGAGTGCACCGCATCCCACTCCAAGCTGTACTCCAGCAGCAGCGATGGTGGTTCCGGACGGCTGGCTTCCACAGCAGCTGGTGCTGGCTCAGCTACCTCCAGTAGGAGATGGCAGCGAAGCTGGTCTATGTGCCTGCATAAGACTTGTCTGTCATCCATGGAGACCTCGTATGACACAGGACCGGTGACCCTGATGACCCTTGCAGGAACCTACAGGACTTCTGGAGTAGTTCAAAGCATACATGGGGTCACCTGGGAAGAACCCTCTGGGCACTTCTTGGACCTCCAAAAATAAGCAGTTCTCTGAGGCTTGGTCTGGATGCAGTCAGTCTAACCGGGTTGTGAGATGCCTGTGGCTGGTGGCAGAGCTCAGAGTTGCCCAGTGACCCAAGAGGAAAGTTGCCAACTGGTGTTCCTAGTCACCCTGGATGAGCCGCCTGAGGGAGTTCTTGGTGGTGCACACCATCCTTTCTGCTTGGAATGATGCAGACCGGATGTGGCAGATCAAGTAGTGGTCCAAGAACTCCTGAAACTCTCCCAAAATAAAAGCAGCCCCATTGTCCTTCACAACCGTGTTGGGTAGGCCGTGCATGCAGAAAATCTGGGTGAGGGCCTGGATAGCTGCCTGGGAGGAGGTGGAGGTGACAGGAATGACATCAAGCCATTTGGTGTAGAAATCCACCAATATGAAGAATATCTGGCTCTGGAAGGGGCCAGCAAAGTCCAGGTGTACCCAGGATCATGGAGTGCGGGTGGACCCCCACTGCTGTATGGGAGCTCGAGGGGGCTTCTGGTTGGGTCTCCTGGCAGGCTTGGCAGTGCTTGACCCAAGCCTCGATCTCTCTGTCAATCGCTAGCCACCACACATAGCTGTGGGTGAGAGCTTTCATCTGAACAATCCCTGGATGTGTCTCGTGTAGGGCCAATAGGACTTGCTGGTGCAGAGGTGGTGGTACCATGACTTGGCTCCCCCAAAGCAGGCACCATTTGTGTGTGGAGAGCTCATTCTGGTGAGACAAGAAAGCTGTAAACTCGTACCCACCCAGCTGCTAGGCCATCCCCTCCACACCCAGTCCAAAATGCAGGAGAGGATGCGGTCCTTGGCGGAGTGGTGGGCAACATCTGCAGCATGGATAGGCTGGTCAGGGAGTTCCTCAACGAGGAGTATCTGATGCGTGGGAGCTGGGTCAGGGTCCACAGAATGCAGCAGCAGGCAGCTGAGGGCGTTGGCATGTCCCATCGCTGCAGTACTGAAGGTCATATTTGTAGCCAGCAAGGTAGATTGACCAACGCAGGACCCATGGCAACAGCATTTGTGGCACCTGACAGTCTCAAGCGAAGAGGCCCAGCAGCAGCATGTGGTCTGTTAGGATAGTGAAGGGCCAGCCATACAGGAGGTCATCAAACGTCTTCATCTCCGCCACAATTGCAAAGGCCTCCTTTCCTATCTGCGTGTAGTTGCATTCGGCAGCTGACAAACTGTGGGAGTAGTAAGCCACTGGGACCTCTCAGCAGTTGGGCAGCTTGTACGGGGAGGCGTCGCAGGCGAGGATGACAGGTAACTGTTCATCGAAGTGAGCCAGGACCAAATTGGATACTAGCAGCTCCTTGATCAGCCAGAAAGCATCAGCTTGCCTTTGGCCCCAGACCCAGGGAGTTTTTTTGTCCAGGGGGCTCCATGATGGCTGACTTGTGTGGCAGAAAGGCGTGATAAAAGTTCAACAGGCCAAGGAATGCCTGAAGCTTGGCCTTGGATTTGGGCTCGGGAGCATCACTAATGGTTTTGACTTTGTCTTGTGCTGGATGGATACTCTCTGTATCCACCAAGAATCCAAGGATGTTGAGGCGGCGGACACCCAGGAGACACTTTTCCCACTTTACCTTCAACCCAGCAGACTGGAAGCACTGAAGGACAGCATGCAAATGATCGAGGAAGGCCTCCTCCTGTGTAGGCATGGTCCTGCAGCGCCTTGTTAATAGTGCTTTTGTAGTCCACGGAAATGCGGATGTCCCCATTGGGTTTAATGGGAGTGACGGGGTCTTCCAGAGGGCATGGGGGACTGGCTCCAGAACCCCTTGGGCCACCAATCGATCTAACTCCTCCTCAGTTTTGGGTTTTAGTGCAAAAGGGACGCACTGAGCTTTGAGCCTTATGGGCCACACTTCTGGGTTGAGCTGTTACACCAGCTCCCCATTTCACTCCAGCTCACAGGTGTGTGATGAGTTTCCATCTGTCTTCCATCAAAGACGGATGGAAACTCATCACACACCTACCAGAAATCCCTTAGTTCATTGTGGTTCACCCCCGTCACCTGGAACCCCAAGGGTGCTGTTGTGTACTGAGCCTAATCTCGTCAGCCCCAGCTTGGGGACACAGAACAATGGACTGCTAGGATCCTGGGATGGACCTATCACCCAGGAGTGCCTCTGTAAATAGCCTATTATTGGGAGTGGGTGTGTGATGGGTGTGCCGTTTTATGGGCTTATAAGCAGGGCTCCGGCCCTGCTAGAGTTGTCTTTAATTTGAGCTGAAACCACTAATAAACTATGAGCTAATCACTCAACGTGTCTGAACCCAGTATATTTCAGGTGCAAAACACAAACAAGCAAACTCATGTGCCAGCCCTCGACCACTAATAAGTTCAACAAGCCATCAGATTGCCGATACTTAACCCAGAACTTGCCCAGATAGTCACCTTTAACTTTTTGGGGGTGTCCTCGGGCAAGTGTAGTACCTGCAGCAGCTGGACAGATGTGGTGTGTAGCTCTTTGGGGTGCAAGGACTCCTGGTGAGAGGCTTGTCTCCTCCGTTTTCCCTTTGAGCGGTAGGCATGTGCAGTGTGGCCATATTTCCCGCAGCTCCGACACGTTGCGTCTCTGAAGTGGCAGGAGCATCATTCATGGGGGTCCCTGCAGCTGTCGTAGAGCATTGGTGAGGTGGTCTCAGCGATGCAGCTTGGGCGCAAACCAGACAAGGCAGATGGGTGAGTGTTTTGGCGGGCTGGACGGTGTGTCCGCAGGAACTCCTTGCTGTCGAACCCATCAGAGGCTGAGGAAATGGTGGCCTGATGCCCTGTGGTGACAAGGTGGTCGGGCTTCTGGTTGCCAACCTCTCGGGACTCCTCGAACACTGCAGCCTCCCGGATCGCCTTTTGGAGGTTTGTGTCCTCCTGGCTGATGAGCTTGCAAAGGAGCTTCTCGTCCCTGAGCCCGAACACAAAACAGTCGAGGAGGGCTTCTTCAATATTCTGAAACTCACATCAAAGAGCCAGTTGGTGCAGGGTAGCGACATAGTCAGAGGATGATTCGTTGGGCCTCTGATTCCACTTAAAGAAGTTGAGGCAGTGAGCCAGTCGGGTGGGCCAGGGTGCGAAGGGGTTGGTGAGTGCCATGATGAGACCATCGAAAGTGATGAGCTGCAACGAAGTTGGTGCTATGAGGCCCTGAGCTAGCTCCTGGGTGGCGATTCCACAAGAGATGAACAGCAGTGCCTTCTTCTTGGTGGCACCCTTGATTCCCTGGAACTCCATAAAGTACTTCAGGCATTCCACCCAGGCCTCCCATTTCTCTGGGTGAGTGGGGTCGAACTCTGAAAGTAGTCCTGGAGTTGCAGCCATGGTTCAAGTTGTGATATGATGTGCATAGACTGGAGCTCGGTGTGCGGTGCAGTGCAGATGGGCACTAGGCTTGCTCAACAGGATCCCACCTTCGTTCCCAGTGTTAAATACTGGGTTCCATGGATGGTCCTACCCCAAGCTTAGTGATCAGCTTCACTTTATTAGTGATTCAGCCAGAACAATGCAAAGACCCTGTTTAAATAGCATGAAAACCACATACTCCCCAAACAACTACTTACAATAGGCTATTATCAGACCCATAACTTCTTCATTGGTCACCTCCAGGTGGGTTATTGTTCTAGAGCTCCAAGCTCAGCCAATCTCTGGTAAAAAACAGTCCTGGAATGTTCCAGTCCCAATACAGAACAGTAATCTAGTCCTGGTGGTGGAAAGTACAATCTACTCACAGCCAACTTATGGTGACCCTGCAGGGTTTTCAAGGAAACAGATATTCAGAGGTGCTTTGCCACTTCCTGCTCTGCATCACAACACTGAACTACCTTGGTGGTCTCCCATGCAAATACAAACCAGGGCTAACCTGCCTAATTTCTGAGATCTAATGAGATCAGGCTAGCCTGGGCCATCCAGGTCAAGTTCTAACCAGGTATCAAGTTAGGCTTAAAAGTAGGACTAACATAAGCCACATGTCCCTCCTCTCGTTGAGGTTTTCTTTGATCAAAGTAGAGCTGATTCAAAACATACTTCAGATTCCTAAGATGAGAAAAAGAAAACCAATGCTTACAACCATTTGGTGTAGTGGTTAAAAGCATGGACTCTAATTGGGGAGAACTGGCTTTGATTCCCCACTCCTCCACATGCAAGCTGCTGGTGTGAGCTTGGGTCAGTCATAAGTTCTTTCAGAGCTGTTCTCAAGAGCAGTCCTCAAAAGAGCTCTCTCAGCCCCACCTACCTCACAGGGTATCTGTTGTGAGGAGGGGAAGGGAAAGGAGTTTGTAAGCCACTCTGAGACTCCTTTGGGTAGTAAAAGGTGGGGTATAAACCCAATCTCCTCCTCCTCTTCTAAATGGCAAAGAAACTCCCTCATACTCAAAACTGGTGAACTGCACATTATGAGCCTTTTATATTCAAACCTTAGTTGCATCACTACGAATAAAAACAGCTGGTATGTTTCTGTAAGAAACTGTGAGCAGTCAAGAACTTAGGAGTAGTCACAGGGATATGCTGGGCTTTGCAAGGTCCTTTTTTGCCATAGGAAGAGTTGCTGAAAGAAATAACAAGGTGAACTTATTAAAGGTCACCAACAAAAAGTGGATTATTGTCTCCACATTTCACTGATACCTGTTCTTTGTTAAAATGCATGGCTTGTATTCTATTTATTAATTTATTTATTCATTTATTGCATTTATAGCCCTCCCCACAAGCGGGCTCAGGGCGGCTCACATTGCTTGGCACAGTGTGCCAGGATTCATATACACATTTAAAATATTTAAAACATCAAAACATTTAACACATTTTAAACATTTAAAACAATCAACATTTTCAAGTCAAAGTGCACCCAGTGATTATTAAGCAAGATGGTGTGCCATATGATGCAGGCTCAAAACAAATACAGGCTCCTGTTCTTCAAGGCGGTTTGGCTCAATCTCAACTACAGCCAGCCTACGCCATAGATATTAATAGTGGTCATTAATGGTAATGTGGATGGCTCCTAATTAAAGGTCTGGTGGAAGGGCTCCATTTGCAAGCCCTGTGGAATTGCACACGATCCTGCAGGGTCCTGATCTTCTCTGGGAGCTCATTCCACCAGTAAGGAGCCACCACTAAAAAGGCCCTGGCTCTAGTAGCTATGAGCCTGGCCTCCCTGGGGCCTGGAATAACCAGTCGGTGTTGCGCCCCCGACCGTAGTGCTTTCTGGGGTATATACGGGGAAAGGCGGTCCCTCAGGTATATTGGCCCCAGGCCATATAGGCTTGAAGTGAATTCGGTATGCTATTGGCAGTCAGTGCAGCACTTTGAGCACCAGCCGGATGTGCTCCCATCTATGGAGACACATCAGTAGCCTGGCTGTGGCATCCTGCACTAGCTGCAGCCTCTGGATTTGTGCCAAGGCAACCCCATGTAGAGAGCATTACAATAGTCTAGCCTCTATACCTTTGTTTCATGCATGGTTCTCTCTAAGCACTGCTAAGGGACACATTCTTCTCATTCCAGGCACCTTGGAGCACTCTGACAAACATTGGTCTAGCTCATGTGGAAATGTCTAGTATCAGATGAAGAGCAGGGTATGGGTTTTGGACCATGCTTAAATTCACTGATACGATGTGGTGACTTCCTCTGCTATTCTGCTGTGTGCAAAGTTTTCTGGAGATGTCAAGAGTATCTGTAGGGCTGCAGAATGCATCTCCCAGCATAGAATTAAAGTCATAGACAATAGACCCATGTTTTGGGTTTTTTCCCATTTAGGTGCTTCCCTAAATAACTTTTCCAGCTATTCTTCTTCTCTATCCTATCAACAGCAAATTTGCATAGGCATTGTGTGTAAACAGTCAGCAGTTGTTGATGTAATATGCCTGGGTACAAGTAACATTTATTAATTGACTACGGACACCGTTGATCAATTAATGAGTCTGCTATTTTGCATTATACTGGCAGATGCATTAGACACTTCTGTAATACATTTCATTTCTTCTTTCTAGTGTCTCTGTGCTCCTGGATGGATAGGAGAATTTTGCCAATTTGTAGAGAATGCCTGTTTAATATACTCAGACCGTTGCCACAGTGGAGCTACTTGCATTGATGTAAGCCCATCCAAGCTGCAGCCGCAGATTAACTGTCTGTGTCCCCATGGTTTCACAGGTAAGAAAGATGAGAAGTTGTGGGTGCAGTCCTAAACAGCTCTCCAAGCTCCTTTTCATTCAATGGGCTTTCTGCCAGAAAAGTGTTCTTAAGATTGCAGCCTGTGAGATTCAGGGGGAAAGTAACTGTCAGACTCCTGCAGCAATCAGTTCCCAACAGCTTTCATTCAAAGAAGTAAAGTTTATTGAGACCATTGATAGTATGCAGATATCTTAACCATTTTGTTTTAGAAATAAATAAGAGCGTGCAAAGTAAGCAGTTATACATCATTCAAGGTGGCCCCCTGATGGACCAGGACCAATCAGGGGTCAGGTATAAGCCCACCAAAATAACAGGCATCAGTTCCCAGGAGAAAAACTACACCAAGCCCTGAAGGTCAAGCAGAGGTAATAGAAACACAGAAGACACAGCAGAATAGCAACTTAACATTCCAGAATCACCCCACTCCCATGGCACCCAGGGCTAACATTCTGCCCTCCCAATGATAGCCACCCAGCTTATTCAGATACCGTTTGTGAAAAGCACACACAAGCTGAGGGGCATTAACATGGAAGTCCAGTACCCATTCATTATGAGAAGGGTCAAAGTCTTTCCATTTAATGAAATAGTAAAGGTGATTGCATTTCAGCTTAGAATCCAAAATCTCTTCCATCTCATGGTGTGGGTCACCATTCATCATCAGAGGTAGAGGGGCTGGTGGTCATGGTCTCCATTGGTTTGGGCCCGGGTCCTGTTTCAGCAAACTAAAATGAAATACAGGGCACACATCTTTGAGGGATTTAGGCAAATCAAGTCCAACAGCAACTTCCCCCACCTTACGCAGTACTGTAAAAGGACCAACATATTTCCAACCCAATTTCCTTCTAGGCTGGAGGCCCCTCACATGTTTAGTAGACAAATACACCGAGTCCCCAGGTTGTAAATCCCACTCAGGGGGTGGTCTTTTATCGGCCTGAACTTTATAATCCACTTTAGCTTTGTCAAGAGTTTTTTGAATTAGAGCCATTGGTCTGTTAAGCTAGGTACCCAGGGCTAGGATTTGTAGTGCCTACCATAGGCAGAGGGGTACCTTCATATCCATGCATGACTTTAAAAGGGGACCGTCCAGTGGAGCTGTGCACTGAGTTATTGTAACTGTTGGTTACATCCTGTTGGTAGTTGGTAAAGCAGCGTAAAAACTGTTCAACTATTGGATTATCATGTTTGGTTTGCCCATCTGTTTCTGGGTGATGGGCTGTACTGATCCCCCTGGTAATACCCAAAACCTGCAAAAACTCCTTCCAGAATTTGGCAATGAACTGGGCTCCTCTATCAGAGAATATTTTTCTGGGCACTGAATGCAATCTCACTACATGGTGCATAAACAATTTAGCCTTAGCAGTGGGCAGTTGTTTACATGGGATGAAATGAGCCTGCTTTGAAAAAAAAATCCACCAACACCCAGATCACCATTTTCCCTTTGCTGGAGGGCAGATCAGTAATAAAGTCCATGGAAATGACTTCCCAAGGTCAACTAGGGGTCTCTAATGAATGCAAAGTCCTTGGGGGTTTACCAAGCTGCCTTTTCTCTATCAAACATGCCTGGCACGACCCCACATATTGAGAAATATCAGCACACATATGTGGCCACCAGAACTGGCACTGGAGGAAATGCAAAATCTTTAAATGTGCCCCCTTGCCCAGATTGCCCAGAGGTACGGGCTGGGGTGTCATCAGTATGCTGGGCTGGGGTGTCATCAGTATGCTGATGACACCCAGCTATATCTGTTGTTGGGCGGCCGGTCCAACTCCAACCCAGATGACCTGGAGTGGGCACTTCAGGATGTGGCGGGCTGGCTTAGACTGAGTCGATTGAAATTTAATCCAAAAAAGACGGAGGTCCTGTGCTTGAGTTGGAGTGGGTCGGGGGTAGGGATCCCACTACTGACCTTCGGTGGGACACCACTGGTGCCAGCACCAAGGGTTAGGAGTCTGGGAGTGCTCCTGGATGCCTCCTTAAGAATGGAGGCCCAGGTAGCAGCCACTGCCAAGGCAGCCTTTTACCACCTATGGCTGATGAGGCAGTTGGTTCCCTTCCTTGAACACAATGATTTAGCAACAGTGATCCACGCAATGGTCACCTTGAGATTAGACTACTGCAATGCTCTCTACATGGGGCTGCCCTTGTCCCAGATCCGGAGGCTGCAACTAGTGCAGAATGCTGCAGCCAGGCTGTTGATGGGTCTCTCTATACAGGACCACATCCAGCCTGTGTTGAGGACACTGCACTAGCTGCCTATAGCGTACCGGGTTCGGTTCAAAGTGCTGGTTTTAACTTTTAAAGCCCTATATGGTCAGGGGCCTGCCTACTTGAAGGACCGCCTGTCCCCATATGTGCCCCAGAGAGCACTGAGGTCAGGGTCGCAACATCATTTGACCCTCCCTGGTCCAAAAGAAGCCAGGCTGAATATCACCAGAGCCAGGGCTTTCTCAGTGGCGGCCCCATACTGGTGGAATGGGCTCCCGGAGGACATCATGACCCTGCAGGACCTTTTACAGTTCCACAGGTCCTGTAAAGCAGAGCTCTTCCACCAGGCTTTCGATTAGGAGCCGCCACTGATGAATGTGCCCTGGAACATCTTCTGGCCTGAAATCTAGAACATCGTCTGGCCTGAGACCTTGCTGGATGCTGCTCCTATCATTGGGTGTGATTTGGATTATTGCCACCATCTGTCAGTTTTACTTGTAAACTGTTGCTGTTTTAACTTGGTGTTGTATTTATTAATCATTTTAACTCTGAATTGTTTACGTTATTGTAACTCTGTTATCCGCCTTGAGCCAGCATGCCTGACAAAGCAGGATACAAATATAAATAATAAATGAATAAATGAATAAATAACCATAATGTCCAGCTAGTTTGGATTCATGCCCAAAGTGCAACACTTCACCCCACAGAGCATGTGGTACATAGAGTTTGCCCCCCTTATGCCAACATCCATCTGGATTCTGTTGGAGAGAGGAATCTTTAGCAATTTCTGCCCTGTTTGTATCCATAAGGGTTTCTTTAAACTTCATCACCCATGGCGCTTCCTCCACCCCTCTGCCTCGGTGTGGCTATGTGTCACCACTGCTCCTCCCAGCTGAGAGGGTGTGAACATAGAGTCTACTACCTCCTCCCTTTGACTGGCATGTTGGGGGAGGTGTGGCAACACATGAGCAAGGAAGTTTGACTTTCTGGGGAGGTGCTATAGGGTGAATTGAAACTTGGAGAAGAACTCCACCCACCTGAGCTGTTTGGCGTTAAGTTTATGGGGGGTGCGCAAGGCTTCCAAGTTTTTGTGATCTGTCCAGAG
This sequence comes from Gekko japonicus, assembly GCF_001447785.1. Classification (NCBI taxonomy): domain Eukaryota; kingdom Metazoa; phylum Chordata; class Lepidosauria; order Squamata; family Gekkonidae; genus Gekko; species Gekko japonicus. The sequence continues at coordinate 53,232 of NW_015163675.1, read as the reverse complement.
TTCAAAAGGCAGCCTTGCACCCTCCAACCAACTCTGCCAGGTGGTAAGGGCTAGTTTGATAGTCACTGCCTCCTTGTCCCAAATCGCCAATTATGTTCAATAAGATTAAATTTCTTTGAGACATACACCAGGGGGTGAAGTTTACCATCAGCTCCCTTCTGCAAGATCGCCCCCCATAGCTATGTGCAAAGCATTGACTTAAACCACAAACATTTTATTTTCATCAGGATGCTGTGGAATGGGCTCAGAAGCAAATAGTTATTTCAGTTTATCAAACACTTGTTGGCACTCGGGGGTCCAGTTTAGCTTAGCCCCTGGTTTAGTGCCATCTTGGCCCTTCCCCTTAGTCTTTAGCAGGTCTGTGAGGGGTAGGTTCACTTGGGTGAAGTTGGTGATGAAGGGGCGGTAGAATTTGGTGAACCCTAAGAAGGATTGGAGTTGCCTCCTGGTGTGAGGAGCCTCCCAACCCAGCATATCTGCAACATTGTGCGGGTCCATCCCCAGCCCCTCCCCAGAGATGCAGTAGCCCATGAAATTCACCTCACTCTTATGGAGCTCACATTTGGAAAGTTTGGCGAACAACCGGTATTCATATAGGGTCTCCAGTACCTCCTGCACCAAAGTCACGTGGGAAGCCTTATCAGGCAAATAGATCAAGATATCATCAAAATAAACTAAGACCCCCTTGAATAGCTGCTTGTGCAACTCTTCATTGATCAAGTTCATAAAGACCCCTGGGGCCCCAGCCAATCCAAATGGCGTAACTAGGTATTCGAACTGCCCCAATGGTGTGTTGAATGCTGTTTTGTGCTCATCCCCCTCCCAGATGCACACACGAAAATAAGCATCCCTCAAATCCAGTTTGGTGAAGATTTCCCCCCTCGAGACTTCAGTTAAAAGGATCATGGGGAGGGGGTAGGCATTAGTTGCAGAGACAGCATTTAAACCCCGATAATCCGTACACAGTCTCAGCCCTCCATCCTTCTTTTTCTGGACGAGGACAGGCACTGTGAATGGTTAGGCGGCTGTTTGGATGAACTCCTGGGCTAAGTTTTTATCAATGAATTTTCACAGCTCCTCTTTCTCTGCTGGGCTCATAGCATACAATTTCCCTTTGGGCATTTTGTGACCTAGTAAGATTTCTATGGCACAGTCAGAGTTGTGGTGGGGAGGAAGTTCATCTGCCTTGGTCTCCTCAAAGACCTGGGCTAGGTTTCAGTACTCGCCCGAAATGGAGGTGAGCGCCTCCTGAGCTAAGCATGCCCGCTCCAGTAAAGCATTGGGCTCTTCTCCTCACTCACCATTCCACATATGAGCATTGCACTTGGAGTCACACCCACACTTCACTGTATATAGGGATCATGGTCTCTTAGCCAAGGGTTCCCCAACACCATAGAGAAGCAGGCCAGTGAGTTGATCACAAACACCCACTGCTCCCAGTGGGGCCCCATTCCCATAATCACTGGCACAGTCTGATATTTGCAACTGACATCGGGCAGGAGTGGAGCTCGGCCATTTACCCCGGCTGGCTCCTGGAATTCGACCCGTATGTCGGGGTGCAGAAAAGATTACCCTAAACCACCCTTCATGGCCTTTCTTATTTGTCTGTTGGCCTTATGTCTGGCACGGTTGATGCAGCAGGGGTCTCCCAAGTTACACAACACCTGACTATCTGCACACCGGGCCACCTTACTCTTATAATCACAAGGTCAGCCACAGCTTGTAACACCAGGGCCCTGCCCTTCAATTTGCCACCTCTTCTCAGTCCCCCTCCCCTTAGACCAAAGAGCCACTAACGGACTCTATAAGGGGCCCTGAGGAGGCTGCACTAAGCCAGCCACAATTCAAATCCCCCTCCCCAAGTATTGGGACCACTAATGCTGTTACCCAAGGGCTGCTTCAAACCCCAGACCCCAGCACAGGCCACACAGCTAACAGAGCCTCCCCTGGGACTTTCCACCCCTGGGCCCGCCACCGGAATGCACCTGCTGCAGTGTGCTGCTGTTATAGGCAAGGCAGCCTTCTGTTAACAGATTTAATTGGCAGCCGCCGTCGCCTCCTCTTCAGGCTTGAATCTCCGAGCGCCACTTTAAATGCCACCACTGAGCTGCTTGCTGCTGCCGCTCTGAGCGACCACCATTGACCAGGGCCACTCCTGAGCACACCCTCAGGATGCCGCCGACCATCCACTGATCCTCAGGCCCAGGGCTAATCAGGTAAGCCCTGGCTTTCGTCTCGCTGCATGCTCGGAGCTACTACTTGCTGCACGAGCACGCAGACCAACTGACATCAGGCAGGAGTAGAGCCCGGCTGTTTACCCCAGCTGGCTCCCCCCCCCCTCACATCATGATGCAGCACGTCATGGCTCTGTTGCTGCCCAGGATTCCTCCAGGGTGGAAAAACAGCCCCTGGACCTCCAGCGGCTTTGCCAGGAGGCCGGGAGCTCCATTCTGTCAGAACAATGGGACTTCCTTGCACCTCCCCCTCTACTGCAGCCCCAAATGCTCCCCGGAATGCCCCAGGAACAATATAAAGGGAAAGCCAGAGATCTGTAGCAGAAGAGGGAACCAGAAAAAATTACCCCCACCTTCCATTAGCAGAAATTTACTATGGAATCCAAGTTGTTGAGTCTTCAGATTTTTTCCTCTTTTTATTTACTTCACTTAAACTGCACATTTTTTGCAATGGGAACCCCGCAAAGAACTTATTTATTTTTTCATTTCCTTCACTTTATCCTCACATCAACCCTGTGAAGTAGATTAGGCAGAATACTGCAGCTGTGGAGCATTACTTCAGTGCCAACACTTTTATCTACTTAACTAAAATTACACACCACAGGAAAGAAATTCTGTAGCCTTTACAACAGCCCCATTAGGAATATTATGCATATGTTTTAATTTTGTTTGTAATGGTGTTTTTGTTGTTGTCATACATTGCTTTGAAAGTCTTGTCATGGCCAGAATTGCATGATATAAATGCAAAACAATGAGTTGAATCCAGCTCAAAATTTCTGTTAGGGTTGCCCACCTCCAGGTGGTGTCTGGAAATCTCCTGCTAACTGACCTCCAGGAGACCAAGATCAGCTCACCTGGAGAAAACAGCTGCTTTGGAAGGTGGACTGTATGACATTTTACCCCTTTGAAGTCCCTCACCTCTTCAAACCCCTTCCTCCGCAGGCTCCACCCCCCCCCAAATCTCCCAACCCTAGTTTGTGATAGAGCTTTTGCACAAGCAGAAATGCAGGAAAAAAGACTGTAGTAGCTGCTAGACTTACTGTAGCCCTACTTGTATTTTCACTTGCACAAGATTTTTGCAACCTGTTTCTGGGCACCATAATATACAAGAAGAAAAATGCTCAGGGTTGCATGAGATCTGTTCAAAGTAAAACTGTCCATTTATGTTTTCATTTGTGTTATAACTGGATCTGAACCATAGTTTTCAATGGTTGAATTGCGACCGAAAATGAATCTCCTGTTTTAAGATAGTGGAAAGTTGCAGCAAAACCTTGTTCTATATTTTGATGATTTCATGAAAGAGGGGAAATATACAAAGAGAACTGGAAGGAAGCAGAAAGGTGAAAGATGAAGAGAGGAAGAGAGGGCACATGAAAAAAGAGGGGGCACATGAAGAATGGACATATACAATAACAGCAACAACAACAAATTAAGAGTAGGTACCAGGCTGAGTTTTATGTTGGCATTTATGATGTTCCACAACTCTGAAAATATTGTGGCTCACTACGGCCCCTGCCACATGGCAGGGGATAAGTCGCTCAAAGTGCGGCTTTTAAAAGCCGCGCCAAAGTTGAGACGCTGTGGCGGGATCCCACGATCCCCTGGGCCGTGGCGCCTTTTCTCCCCGGCACGATCAGATGCCGGGGAGAAAACACGGTTCAAAGCCGGCTGAACTGCACATGTCGGAGCATGCGCAGTTCGGCTAGGAGCCGGGGATGAGCCGGCGCAAAGACATGCCGGCGATCCGACAGCCCGGCTTGCGGCGCTTCAAGCAGAAGAACCACCCAGGTAGGTGGTTCTTTGTAGTGCGGGTTTTCGGGCTGAAAGGACAGATCGGGGACGGGCAGGCAACGCTTCCCAGATGTTGCCGTGGGATCGTGCCCGTTTGCTCCCGATCCGTCCCGCTCCCGGCCCCAAACCCCTAGTGTGAACAGGACCTACATATGCAACTTGATTTGGGGTACATGTTAGTTTGTAGACTAACATAGCATTAAAAAGTAACATTAATATCCTGTCTCCATATAGGGGGATAGAGTGAAGAGACCTAGGAATGGGTAACGAGAGCTAGAAGCTATACATTTGGGCTTTGTTTTGTGGTGTTATGCTCTAGGCCATTCAATCAAAAGCTTCACAATCACTTACACAAGTTACTTTATGACATGCAATAAAATGATGATACAAAGTTAGTTCATCAAGATTGATTCATCTGACTATATGGAATCAAAACACTCCATGGAGGTTTGGGATAGAATGAAGAGGTTCAGTCCAAATGATCTTGGGCAGTAGATGCTGGGAGGCGTGTTTCTTTAGCTGAGACCTTGGAGGGCTGTTGCCAGTCAGAGTAGACAGTACTGAGCTATATGGGTCAGTGGTTTGACTCAGTCTATAGCACCTATGTTCATGAATTGATTCTCCACCCTGGACTGATCTTTTCAAATGAAGCACAGCTGAAGAACAAGAGATGGCACAATCCACAAAAGAGGAAAGGAAAACTTCTGCTCTTTAAAATCGTATAACTCTTCCTCAAGTCTTTTTTTTTTAAATAGATTTTATTAAGTTTTTAGAATACACAAAGATGGGGAAGGGGAAAGGGGCAGGGGAAAGAACAAAAGTAATAATTTTCTGCATATAACTTTCCTCTACATTTCATTTCATATTATACAGAGATAGACTGTGAGGTTTTAAAAGTTCATAAAAGCTTCTTAATATTATGATATTAGAAAGTTTATATCTTTATATTTCTCTCTTATACAATTATAAAATGGAGTCCATAGTCCAACAAAGTCTTCTTCCATATGCCCTTTTAACATTGAGGTCAATTTGTCCATTTCTGCACTTTTCATAATCTTCACTATTAGGTCATGTTCAGAATGTATTGATGGAAGTTTGCAATAAGATGCAAATAAAATTCTAGTTGCAATTACTACATGAATTATAAAATATCTTTGATTTTTATCAAAGTTCTCTGGTATACAATTCAATAAAAACAATTCTGGTCAAAAAAGTATTGAAATCTGTAAAACTGTCTGTATAAATGTACCATAGCCCCAAACTTATGCATTATGTCACATGTCCACCACATATGGTAAAACATACCCACTTTTTTTTACATTTCCAGCAATTATTTGACATATTTTTGTACATTTTAGCTAATGTGTCTGGTGTTAGGTACCATCTTTAACACGTCTTATACAGATTCTCTTTAAATTGCCACTGATTTAGTTATTTTCACATTCACTTTCCATAGTTTACTCCATTGTGTAAGATCAATATTATAACCTAGATTTTGCATCCTTTTCATCATAAAGTCTTTAAATACTTCATCTTCCTTTTTCTTTTGCATTAAAATACATATAGTTTCTTGATCAACTTATCATTGGATGTATATAACAAGTTCTCAAATGTACTTTGTTCAGAATAAAAACCAACTTTTCTATATTTAGCGTATCTGGATTTGATTTGGGCCTTTGCCCACCAATCCAGACTGACCCCTTGCTTTATTAATTCTTCCTTTTTTAAAAAAAGTCCTTTATCATCTAAAAGATTTTCATATCTAAGAATTTTGTGTAATGAGATTAAACTTGGTTGTGAAAAGGCTTCAAGAGGTGAAACCCATCTTGGAATTTTAGAGTATACCAAAGGTAGGATTTCCCCCCAAGTTCTATAATGCCAAGACCACGGCCACGCATCCCGGAAAATCTACAGTAACTAATTTCCCTAAGTTGTTAATAAGGATTTTCTTATCAGATGATTTTTGAAGTATTTATGTCCAACTGCTTTCCTGTACCAAACAAAAGCATGCCACCCTATCTTTAAATCATGTCCCTCTGATTTTCAAGCAGAATCCAATCTCTCATCCATACCAAGCAAGACGCTCTATAATATATTTTCCAGTCCAGTAAAGGAAAACCCACATTTTCTTTAAAGTCTTGTAATGCTTTCAACTTCATTATTGGCTTTTCCCCTTGCCAAATAAATTTAGATATTAGTTTATTCATCTCTTCAAAAAAAGAGTGATTAATACAAACAGGAATAGTCTGGTACAAAAAACAATATGTGAGAATATGTTCATTATCACAGCAGCAATTCTTCCCACTCTTCCTCAAGTCTTTAATGAAATATTACTTGTAGCCTCTTTGACTATGAGCAGTATTGATAAATGGTTGTGTTCTAGGTTTGGGGCACATATCCAGTGGGGTGCTCTAAGGATCGTTGTTAGTTCCAATGTTGTTTAACACCTTTATTGATGAACTGGAGGCCTGGTTAAACAACACATTAATCACATTCAGTTATTGCACCAAACCGGGAAGTGCTCCCTGAACTTCTGTGGAAATGTGCCTAGTAAAATAAGCAGTCTAAGACGTGATCTATTATGTCTAGTATTTTTAAAATTATAAGACAAAAGAATGGGGGTTTGTGTAACCTCCTACATGTATTTTCAAGGTGAAAACTTAATTCAAATAGAAATTATGTGCTAGCATTAACTTCAGAAATGAGTTTTTACATCCTAAAAAAAATGGATTACCACGATGCAATCTTGGATTAGGCATGGGCACGAACTCGATCACGAACTACAGTTCTTGATGAATTCTGGCCAGTTTGTGGTTTGCAAAGTCAAGTTCGTAGCAGGTCAACTGGCACGAACTTTCCATGAACTTTCAAGCGGTTCATGGAGGTTTTTGCTGGTTTGTGAGCGGAGACATTTTCAGACAGGCTGTCTCTGCTCAATCAAAATGTTTACATAACTTCAAAACAACAATTTGAAAGGCATGTAGAGGCGCATCTGGGGGAGGGCCCCTGCAACTTTGATGTTTCTAGCTAGCACAGGATCCATTTTATACACTCCACAGGTGGTCATTTTGATAGGTGCAGGTTCAGGAGGTGCAAGAATGCATAGAATGGATCCTGTGCAAGCTAGAGACACCAAACATGCAGTGGACCTCCCCCAGATGCTCAACTACATGCTTGCCAAGTTTTGTGTTTCTAACTTGCACAGAATCTGTTCTATACATTCCTGAACCTCCTGAACTTGTGACTGTAATTTCTGCTATTTCCCTAGAAAACACTTTGGGGGGCCATAACTCAGACCCCATGAATCCAACCCTCACCAAACCTGGAGGGCAGATAACGGACAGTTGGACAGAGATCTCCTGCAAGTTTGGTGTCTCTAGCATGCCAGGAGGGCCGTTCTACTGCCTCACAAACCTCACAAACAAAACCAATTTGTGAGGAGGCTAAAAGTTTGTAACAGTTCATGGTTTGCTAATGGGGCATGCGAAGAACCAAACCAAACTGCATTTTTCAGTTCATACCCATCCGTATCTTGGATTCCTGTGATAGTCATTAAACTACTCAGTGATTTGAAGAATATTTATGATATTCCTCAGGACAGTGGTGAACTATGAAAGTTTTACATATATTTTATGATGATCAGTCCTATCTGTCACTGCATGGTTGAATAGGATATGTCCTTGTGAAATTGCTGAAACTTCACACCAGTCCTACTACAATGAACATTAAAGCAGCATTTTTTAATACTAGTGTACTTTATCATCTTGGCAACAAGGGACTAGGATAAGAGAGATGGTATTCTTGTCAAAAATTGGATGGGTTTCTGTGGTCTGTCAGATCACTAGTCATCATGTGTGCATGTGTCTGTGTAAATATGAGAGAGAATAGACAGGAGATTTGTGGGAGTGGGCAGCATTCCAGGAAAAAAAATATAAAAATAAGGCCTCATCTGCTTACAGGAAATTCTTATCATAGAAACCCTGGTGATTCCGAGAGCTACCAGGAAGGGCAAAAGGAGCTCTAAAGATCACCAGAAATGCTATGGTGAAACCAGAAGTTCTTACCACAGAGTTTCCAGTGATTCCTAGAGCTACCCTTTGTCATTTTTGAATAGTTCTAGAATTGCCAGGAACTCTTTAATAAGAACTTTCTATAAATATATGAGGCTTTAAAAAAAAAGAAATGTTTCTCAGTGATGGTCATTGGGATCTTGGGTGGAGGATCCCTTGACAGCCCTTAGAGAAAGAGGTCTCACAAAGTACATCCTCAGCATGTGTACTTAAAAACAGGCAAATTTGTGTTTTTAAACAATTTGTGTTTTTAAACAATTCACTACAGCATGAAAGTCAGGGGTGAATGTTAGCAGCATTAGTCCTCATTAAAACAGCCTGGTGCAGTGTAGTGGCTAAGAGCAGGAGCCAGGAATTCCTTAATTAAAATCTTATTTCAGGCAATATTTCACTAGGCAAGCCTCTGTTCAGTATGTCATCTATATATATAAAAGAAAGTTCCCTCACCATAAAATCAACACCCAGGCCAAACCGCTGGACCTAGAGACACCAAATTTGGGGAGAGCACTCCTACCATGGCGTAGGTGCTGGCTAAGAAGGGATTTTTAGAAATTCAACCCCTAAGTGGGTCAAAAGGGGAAAATGTGCTCCCCCATTGATTTATATGTGGCTGCCAGGCAGCTCTCTCCCTGCACCCCCACTCTCTGATTGGTCAGCTGCAGAGCTCAGAGTTCTGAGGTAAAAAAATCCAACAGTTACAGGGGACTGCAGACAGCTAATGACAGTTGAGGAAATCGGGAGTGGCCAAGAACTACCTTTGAGGTTCAGTAATGCTGCTGGCCCAGCCTCTCTGATTGCTCCGATGGCTTCCAACACACTCCCTCCACCTCCTACACTTAACAGGCGGTTGTCTGTCAGGTGCAGCCCCACCTTCACAGTGGCTTCTAATACTCCTCCCCCTTCCCCCTCCTACACTGGACAGGCAGCTGCCTGTTAGGTGTAGGAGAGGAGGTGGGATGGCTTCCAACACACTCCCCCCACCTCCTACATTTAACGGGCAGTTGTCTGTCAGGTGCAGCCCCACCTCCACAGCAGCTTCTAATACTCCTCCCCCTCCCCATCCTACACTGGACAGGCAGCTGCCTGTCAGGTGTAGGAGAGGAGGTGAGATGCTTACAGCCACCGGGGAGGTTTACTCAGCAGGATTGCCTTAGCACTGCTGCTGGTCCAGCCTCCCCGATGCCTTTAAATACAAGCCCTCCCAACACCAGACAGGCCGGTGTCTGTCCAGTGTAGGAGCAGGGCTAGGGTATGAATGTTTATGGGGAGATAGTAAAGGACATTTCTAGGAGCCATTTCGATGCGTGCCTCCCTCATGAACCTGAAGAAATGTCAACCACATCACCACTCCCTCACACCAACCCCTCCTCACACCTCTCACCTCTTACTGCCCCCAAGAAAGCTCCTGGCAAACATTGAGCCAAATACACCAATGCTACAAGGAGGAGGCAACTTAGAAATGCACTGAGCTGCACAGGTGAAGTACCAGCAAGATCACCCTGAGGTGCTCAGAACAACACAGTCTCCATATGAGCAAAACAATCCAGGAACACAAGTAGAGAAGCCATCACTTTCGTGGAAGGTAGCAGGAGTTGATTTAACAGACTGCTGCTTTTTAAATGGACAGTTCTATGTGGCCTGCTCCAGAGTGAGCTCATCAAGCAGCCTGGTGATCCTAGCACCTGCGGGCAGAACCACCAATGTGGTCTAGAGAGAGGTCCTTCAGTAGAGAGAAAAAAAGTGCGTATGTCTCACTCCATTTCTTACACTACAGTCTTCTCTGTTAGAATTCCTATGACAAATGTCACATTTCAAATTTCATGTCATCAGTATTATAACTGGATTTACGGAACTTAAATACCATAGCAAAGCACGGGTAGCAGGCTAGTCTATAATATGAGGACAAGGACACTGATCATTTCCAGTTTTGGTTTTGAGGCAGCTTGTGGTTGTACAAACCATAATTTGTCCAGTACAAATGTAATGACAGACTATGGCTTGCAAGTAAATGAAGTCATGCAAGTAGGAAATGGAGGAGGCTAAGGAAAGGACCAAGTATCTGAGTCCAAGGTTCATACATGCAATGTGTATCCTATGTGAAGTGGTAGGATTGGTTAATGGAAAGGACTTCAAATGGACTATGGACATTATTATTAATGTGCTTCATTGTGATTGTGTTAGACCTTATTTTATTGTCTTCAGGGGTATATCATCCTCATCATGGAATGCTGGATACATGACTTAAATTTATTTACCAGGGTTAAGTTTCATCAGTTTGTATTTAGGTTCCCTCTGATGTTTCTCCAATAATGATTTTTGGCCTGATAAGATGAGAAGATGTGGGCTATCTAATATGTTTTTTATATCAATCCTTTTGTTCTGAAATAATTTCTAACTTTTCCATTGTGCCAGGCAGAAAAAAAATATTTTGTTTCTTTATTGTTTGTCCTTCTTCTTGGATTCATGCAAGTACTGTAGGGCTTTTGTTTTGTAAGCAGGAAGCATGCATACTGAGTCTGAACTGTACCCCTGTGCTCACAGCAAGACTCCATGGAGATGCTGGTTCTCAAAGGATTCTGTGGATTTACAAAGACCTTTGTGAAGTCACGCCCTAAGGACTGAGCTGCCTAAACAACAGAGGACTTTGAGAGTAGGAAAAAGATATAAGTGGTAGTAGTGAGGCAGATAAATAGTTGGTATCTGTACCTGAGGATTAATCCTTTCAGGAATCAGGCTCGTTTTCATTCAACTTCTGTTTGACTAATCCCATTTGTGCCATTTACATGCAGTTAACACAACAATAATACTGAAAAATTGTTAATGTTAGTAGGAAGAAAAGTCAGTGTGACAAAACAGAAAACTGTCCAAGTCCAATGACAGAGGCTTGTGGATTCAATGTGCACA
>NW_015163675.1:31191-42178 GCF_001447785.1 Gekko japonicus | reverse complement strand
AAAATTGATATCATGCCAATCTGTGAGTCATAAAGCATTAAATATTCTGGTGATTAACATGGATAAGAACAGCTGAAAAACCAAAGAAAGAGGGGACAAACAAGAGCCTAGTGGTTTGCCTGCCCAGAAGGACTAATGTTCATGTACAGAGGCTAACTATTTTTCTGTCTAACTACTATCACTCTCACAGAAACTCATGGAAATTCATAGGCAGTAGGTCCAAGACAGACAAAAGGAAATACATCTTCGCAAAATGAGTAATTAAGTTGTTCAATTCATTTCCATGGGATGTAATGATGGCCACTTGTTTAGCTGCCATTAGAAGAGGGTTAGACAAATTCATGGCATATAGTATAGGAAGGTAGCCATGTTCAGAGGCAACAACTGTCTGAATGCCAGTGCTTAAGAGACCATGCTAAGTGTTGGCTTTCATCTCCATGCCCTGTTCCAGGGACATATGTTGGCCACTGTTTGAAAGAGGATGCTTATCTCGATGGACCATTGGCCTGATCTAGCACACTTGCTTGTGTGTATCCAGTTCTTCCTCCCCCAGACTAGGGTTTGGTGTTGCTGTGCCCTCCAGGACCCCTTTCTTGAGTGGTACTTTGTTGCAGAACTCAGAATGTGGAAAACAGGGGTGACCTCCACCCTGGACCCTCTTTCTTCAGCCCCCTTTCTCTCCCCAGCCTCTCTGTCCTGGGCTGCCTAATAAAGGGCTTCCTGGAGATGGGCCTTCCCCAGACTTCCCCAATGCCCTCCATGCTGGAGTGGAGTCCTACAGGGCTGTCTGGACTTCCTCTAAAGGCCCACCTGTCTTGTCCTGCGCTCCCTTCACCCTGCCTTCCCCCACCATCTCACAAGCTGTCTCCCCTGACTTCATTGTCTCCAAGGAGGGTGTGGAGTGCTACTGCTACTGATGTGGCTACTTGACCCAATTGGGGCCTGGGGTGCTGGGGCCTATCCAGAGTCATGGCAGGGCAAGCACTGGCTGATTCTGTCCTCTGCAGGGAATGTGGAGGCCAAAACATACCCTCAGCTCCTGAAGAACCCTCCTGAAGGACCCTGCTCATCCTCCTAGTCAGCTGTCATGAATACAGGGCAGGGCTGCCACCCCCAGACATGTGTTATGTTCTTAATCCAAATCATACTCCTTCAGTGCTGTTAATTGCAAAGGAAAAACATGGAACTCCCAGTATCATTTCTTATTCAACCTTAAGTTTTGCTTGATCCTACTGCAATAGGGTTGCCAGGTCCTACCTGGCAGTTGGCGGGGGAATCCTTGGTCATCTCTGGGATTTTCTGCTGTGTGCACTTTGTGCACATGGCACAATGACATCATCTAGAACTGACGTCATCACATCACCAATGATGAGGGGGGTGATACTCTAGTTTTTGGGCAAAACTCTAGGGTTTGTAGCCAATTTTACCATAGAGTTTTACCCCAAAACTAAAGTGTCGCTGTGTGACATCAGCAATGTGATTACATCTCTTCCAGGTGACATCATCATGTCACCTTCTGGGCCAGCTGAGGGCAGGATTTTCCCCTGCCAGCCAGCTGGCCAGTGGTGGGGAAGCGCCCTGCAAAAGCAGGGGTTCCCCCACCCTCACCAGGAGTCTGGCAACCCTATACTGCAAATGGATGCTGTTAGTTTCTACTGGACAAGAAGTAGTAATCACTGGTAACAAAATGATTCTATTGTACCTTCATTGTTTGCTTATACTAGTGTAGGAAGTTGGGTTTGAAGGACAAGTTTGTTTATGTGGTAGAAAGTGCTATGAAGTTGCAGCCAACTTATGACAACTCTGTAGGGTTTTCAAGGCAAGAGATGAACAGAGGTAGTTTGTCATTGCCTGCCTCTGCATAGCAATCTGAGACTTCCTTGGTGGTCTCCAATCCAAATACTAATCAGGGCTTAGACTGCTGTGCTTCCAGATCTGATGAAATTGCGTTAGCCTGGGCCATTCAGGTCAGGGCAAGAATGCTTATACAATATGATATTGTCACGGCTCCTGCGGACTACGAGCAAGCGGCTCCCGCTGAGTGTGAACAGAGGATCTAAGTGCTGCTGGGGATGAGCTCTCAATGCTGGAAACTCCCGCATCTGACAGGGCTGAGATTCCAGGGGCTACCCCAGCAACAGCTGAGGCAGAAGCACACCCAGACAGCTCTCCTCCTGATTCATCCCCACCGGTATCCCGCTTGAGAGAACAGCGCCAATGGGATATGGCAACCCGGCAGCAAGAGGCACGCATGCATGGCAGGTGTTCATTCAGCCCCGAGTATTAGCAGGAGCCAGGATTTGCTTGGGGTGCGCTAATTGCCAGCAGGCTTATGGGCTATTTAACTCACGCCCCCACGCCAACAAATTGTGCCAGCAACTAGTCTCTTTGGACGAAGTTCTGCACCTCCTCGCTCATGATGCCAGCTCCTGGTTCCTGTCTGGATTTCCTCGGCTCCTTGACCTCAGCTCGAATGACTATGCTTCAGCTCTGCACCCCGAACTTTGGACTCTCTGCCTCTTGACTCTTTTGGACTCTGGTTTCCTGACGACTCTAACGGTTTGTGCTTTGAACTTGGTTTCCCAGTTGGTTTGCTTGTCTGGCTCTTGACTTTGGACTGTACCTTGACCACCCCGCTCTTGCTTTGTGTATTGGACTTGTTTTCCGGCTAAGTTGTGTGACTGGCTCTTGACCTCGGACTGTATCCTGACTGCCTCGCCCCTGCCTAGCCCCGCATCATGACAGATATAAAGCTACACAGTATACTCATAATAACTCAAAACATAAAACATTTTAGATGGCAGTTGTGTAAATAATAAATAATATTTCTCTTTGACACAGACAGTACTCCATCTTTCTGTGTTATACTTCTGATGATGCCAGTCACAGCAGCTAGCAGCTGGCGAAACGTCAGGTACTGTAATGCTAAGGTAACAGCCATACAGCTCGAAAAATCTACAACTACTAATCTTTCTCTTTCTTCAATAAGTGCTATTGACATAATATAGGACTTTTATAAACCAATTCTGTCACTGTATTAGGCTACCCAACTTATCTTTTGGTAGTTCGTTGGAGAGTTAATTTTAGAAAAAGAGCCAGACATTCAAAGGGCTTTCATTTCTTTCTTTTTTTAAAGAGGGAGGGGTCATTTTATTGAATTTCTCTGACATTATATGCTTGTAGTTCTTTGTTCTGAGCAAAAATACGATTGAGCCCAAATTTGAAATTCAAATTGATAAATTTCTACAGGGTGCAGTTAATCTTACCAGCAATAAGATTATTTTAATTAAATGATTTTTTTTCACCTCTAAATGAAATGTATTATACGCCCAATAAATTCCTGCCAATATGATCACTCTATATACAAGGAAAGATAGTAATTAATTAAAGTAAGCCCCTTCAAGGACAGCTGGTTAACTATATAATACTTGAAAAAGCTGACGTGAGCTTCCCCCCCTCCTTCTACTTTCAATTTTATGAAAGTACATGTGTAAAATATCATCTGCTTCCACTGTAGATAATAAATTGCTAAGCAAAGTCCAGCAACCAGTATGAGTTAATAAAGTAAATACATTATTTATTTATTCAATTTGTACCCTGCCCTCCCCACCTGAGCTGCGGTGGCTCAAGTGGTTAAGACGCTGAACTGCAGGCTGTGGAAGGTTGGTACTTCAGCAGTTCGAGAACCGAGTTGCTGCATGACGGAGTGAGCTCCCATCTCTAGTTCCAGCTCCTGCCAACCTAGCAGTTCGAAAGCAAGAAATTGCAAATAGATAAATAGGTACCACTTCAGTGGGAAGGTAACAGCATTCCGTGTGCCTTGGTGTTTACTCATGCCGGCCACATGACCACGGAAATGTCTTCGGACAGCGCTGGCTCTTCGGCTTTGAAACGGAGATGAGCACTGCAACCCTAGAGTCGAATTCGACTGGCTTTTGAGCAAGGGAACCTTTACCTTTACATTTACCTCCCCACCAAAGCAGGCTCAGGGTGGCTTACATGAGAAGTAAAACACATAAATAGCAGTTGAAATTATCATAAGATGATCTAAAAACAATTCAATATAAAAACAATTTAATATCATAAAGTGCTAGCAGTGTCTATTTTAATACAATTGCTTAATGATGGCAGTAACATATGAATGCATTAAGTAATCTGTCCAGCTATTTCCCTGATATGATTGGCAGGCACAGGCTGTAGATGGTTAAATCGGGGGACAGGGCTCTATGACTTTCAATTGTTGGTATTGGTAGCGACTCCTTAATTGAAGGCCTGGTGGAACAGCTCTGTCTTACAGGCCCTGTGGAACTGTAAAAGGTCCCGCAGGGCCCTGATCTCTTCTGGGAGCTCGTTCCACCAGTATGGAGCCACCACCAAGAAGGCTCTGGCCTTGGTTATAGCCAGCCTGGCATCCTTGGGACCTGGGAGGGCCAGTCGGTGTTGGGACCCTAACCGTAGTGCTCTCTGGGGTACATATGGGGCAAGGCAGTCCCTCAGTGTTGTGTACTGGGTTCGACGCGTAGAAACAACAAATGCTCGGTGATTATCAGCTCATATTTTACTGTACACAACACAACCCTACAACCGGCCAACATGGCCAACTATATACAGTCCCTGATACACACCCACAGGTCCCATTGGAGGGTTTGAACCTCCCACCACAGTTCCTGTAGGTGCTAACTGAGAGGCTTAGGATCCTATTTCCTATTTTTACTAGGGAGCCAAGCTCTGGTTGCAAACCGCTGTCACCTGGTGGTGGTCAGCAGACATAACACCCCTCCCCCCATAGTTCGAGCCCACCCTAGGTGACATAGTCCTTGAGATAGGCCGGGGGCCGGTGCTCCCGTGTGGAATGCCTGGGAGCCGGGACTGGGGTGTCTGAAGCCCTGGCTGGCAGATTTACCAGGATACTCGGCTGCGGCTGTGGAGGAGCCTCTTCCGGCACGGAGGTGGAGGCAGTTGGCCCATTGTCTGGATTGGTCCCGGGGATGGGAGCCAGCCCCTGCATACTTCCCTCAGTAGTTTCATGGTCTGGGCTATCGGGCTGGTCATTGCTGACATTCCCTGGAGCAGGGGTGTCCTCTGCTGCCAGAAGCAGGTGCCGTCTCAGCTGGTCCACATGCCATGGCAGAACCTGGCCATTGTCCGTGGAAACCTCATAGGACACGGGACCTGTGAAGTGGATTATATGGCCTGCTAGCCATAGGGGGCCCTTGCTGTAGTTCTGTACATACACTGTGTCATTCAGGAAAAACCCGCGGGGCACCTCCCTCTGTTCGGCCAGACTGCGCGACTCAGGGGCCCTGTCGGGATGTAGTCAGTTTGGTGTAGTGGTTAAGTGTGTGGACTCTAATCTGGGAGAACCGGGTTTGGTTCCCACCTGCTGATGTGACCTTGGGTCAGTCACAAGCTCTGGCACAGCTGTCCCTGAAAAAGAGCAGTTTGTGTCAGAGTTCTCTCAGCCCCACCCACCTCACTGGGTGTCTGTTGTGGGGAGGGGGAGGGAAAGGAGTTTGTAAGCCACTCTGAGACTCCAAGTGAAAAGCAGGGTATAAATTTTATTTATTTTTATTTATTTATCCTTCGACTTGATATACCGCCCTAACCCCCGTAGGGGTCTCTGGGCGGTTTACAATTCTTGGGTGCTAATCACCGAAATCAACCCTAACTACGGCCACAATGGTACAAGGGGGGGAACTCCCTACCGGCACCCTGGTGGAGGCTTCAGCAATTTGCCCGGCTCGGCTTCTTTTCCCGGCTGTAAGGTGTCTCAGTGCTCAGGCAGACAGGCGGATGTATGGATCGCCGGCGACGTTGTCCTCGGCCCGATCATGTCCTTTCTGGCTCCGCGCGCCTTCGGATGACGTCACTGCGCCTCCGACCTCCGTCGACGACAGCTGCCTAGTTCTTTCACCACTGGCCACCAGGGATCAGTCTGGCTCTGCTGCCGCCGCTTGCCACCTTTCAGCGTTGCGCCTCCTCCTCCAATCGTCTGTCGCCGCTGCTCCACTGTAGCCGCCGTTCTTGCCATTCTTGCCGCCGCCGCCACCATTGCTGCTGCTTCTCCACACACCTCCATAGGCGGAGGAGGGTGCCCCCCACCCTACTAAGGGTGGGTACCCATTTATCTACTCGCCGACAGATAGTTACTTGGCTTTCAAACCGCTGGTTAAATCCAATCTCCTCTTCTTCTTCTTCTTCTTCTTCTTCTTCTAGTCGGTCCAAGAGAATCACGGGCCACCGGACCATCAGGAGTTCAACCGGGCAGCAGCCATTGACTGGGTTGGGGGTGGTCCATTGCGCCAAGAGGAATCAGGCCAGGTGAAACTCCCAGTCAACCTCCATCAGGTGGCTGAGGGCTTCTTTGGCAGTGTGCACCATCCGTTCCGCTTACCCGTTGGTTGCGGGGTGGAACAGGGCAGACCTCACGTGCCTGATCAGGTTGCTGCAGAGGAAATCCTGAAACTCTTCAGAAGTGAATGTCGACCCATTGTCCGAGATGATGGTGTTGGGCAGGCCGTGGGTCACGAAGATCCTATGAAGAGCACGGATGGTGGCCTTGGAGGAAGTGGCGGAGACGGGGCTTATCTCCAGCCACTTGGAGTAGGAGTCAACCATGACCAGAAACAGCAGTCTGTGGAATGGCCCAGCAAAGTTGATGTGTAGTCTTGGCCACGGCATCCTGGTGGACTCCCAAGTTTGTGTGGGTGCGCTAGGCGGAGATGGCCAGATGGCTTGGCACTGTTGGCAGCACTTCACCCATGCCTCCACTTCCGCATCAATACCTGACCACCAGACATAACTCCTGGCAAGGGTCTTCATACGGACGATCCCTGGGTGGGCTTCATGCAGGGCCTTTAGGACTCAGTTCCGCAGGGCGCTGGGGACTACCACTCTGTCCCCCCACAGTAGGCATCCCTTATAGGTGGACAGCTCGTCTCAGCACGTTGTGAAGGCCCTGAACTCGGGGCTCACTGTGGCCGTGGGCCATCCCCTCATCACCCGGTCCAGGACACGGGAAAGGATCAGGTTCCTGGCTGAGTGGCAGGCAATGTCCCCAGCCTGGAGATTCGGGGAGATCCTCGACCTGCAGAATGTGGTGTGTGGGAGCCAGGTCGGCCTCGACAGATAGCAGTGGTAGGCGGCTAAGGGTGTCGGCATGACCCATAGCCTTCCCAGGGCAGTGCTCGAGGGCATAGTTGTAGCCAGACAGAAATATGGACCACTGGAGGACCCCTGGGGAGAGGACCTGTGGCGTCTGCCGGTCCGAGGCAAAGAGGCCGAGAAGGGGGCGATGATCTGTGGCAATGGTGAAGGGCCGGCCATAGACAAAGTCATGAAATTTTTTGACGCTGGCCATGATTGCTATGCCCTCACGATTGATCTGGGTGTAGTTCCACTCTGCCGCCAACAGCATCTGGGAGTAGCAAGCGATTGGCACCTCCTGCCCGTCCAGTAGTCAGTGGGCCAACACAGCACCTACACCATAGGGAGAAGTTTCACACACGAGAACCACTGGCAAGGACTCATCAAAATATGCCAGCACGTTTGTCGAGATCAGCAGCACTCTGACCCCCTTGAAGGCGGCAGCCTGGCAGGGGCCTCAATACCCATACTATGGGGGTCTCCCATGCCGCATGAGAGAGTGGTTCCAGGACCCCTTGCTGTATGAGACAGTCCAGTTCCACATCTATTTTTGGCTTCAGCGTGACCTTCCTGGAATGCATGCGGATGAAGGCCACGTGTGGGTCGAGCTGCAGTGACATGGCGGGACCCATGTAGCAACCCAGAGTCCCATCAAAGACAGCATGGAACTGTCTGCAGACCTCACTAAAGTCTTGTGGGGCGCAGAGCTGTACTCCCTCAATGAAGATTCCCAATGGGCCAAACTATGCGCGGCCCAGTAGACTGACCAGGTTGCCCTCGACCATAATCAAATCCAAGTAGTCATCAAACCCCCGGTACTGGACCCAGAAACTTCCCACACCCTGTATAGGAACCCGGTGGAGATGGGTGGAGGCGGGGGCCCCCATTCGGACACAGTCTCTTAAGGGTCGCCTCTGAAATGATGGAGGCTGCAGAGCCAGAATCCAGGTCCATGGAACAAGGGGACCCCTCTATCTTGACCTGGACCTGGATTTTAGGGGCTGAGGTCTGGCTAGGAAGTCAGAGTACCTGTTCTGCCAATTCGCTTGCGAAGAGGTACAGATCTTCTTGGAATGCATTGTCCTCATATTGTGTGGCTGCCCAGAGGTCCTGCTGGGGTTGAGATGGCAGGACCCAGGATCCCCAGGAGCGGCAAGCCTGGGCAATGTGGCCCTTGTGGCCGCTGCTCCAGCAGATAGCGTCTCTGAAGCAACAAGGTTTTTGGTCGTGCTGGTCTCCTCAGCCGGTACACTCCTGCTGACTAAACTCTTTGGCGTGAGTGGAGCGTGGTGCAGGGCCTGAATCGCATCTCCAGCTGGAATGCTGGGTCCGGCGTACCTCTTCCTCTTCCCGGGGGTGTGGGGTCAGCACTAGTCTGGTGTGTGGTGGTTGATGCGGCAGGGTGGGACCTCTCCCAAGCTGTGGCAGTGGAGAGGGCCGATGTGAGGGTGCACTTTTTCTCCTCCAGGATCCGCCATCGAAGCTTCTTGTCGCTGAGCCCACAAACGAATCTGTCACGGAGGGTCGTGTCTAGTTGGGCCCCAAAAGTGCATTCTGAGGCGAGCCAGCAGAGCTCAGCCAGGTACACAGTGACAGACTCATGTGGTTGCTGTTACCGGGAGTGGAAAGCCACATGGTGCGTGATCTCCGATGGCCGGGGGATGAAGTGGTCGTGGAGGTATTGGTTGGAGAGAGCAAGTTGTGAGCCAGCTCCACAGTTGCGAGTCCGCATGAGCCGACAAGGAGACCCTTCTTTCTTCCTTTGTCAGTGACCTCGTAGAATGCCAGGATGGACTTGTGTCCCTCGACCCAGGTTTCCCAGTGATGCGGGTTGCTTGGGTTGAACGGAGGGACTAGTGCTAACTGGGAGGCTCAGGATCCTAGTCTTTATTGTTACTAGGGAGCCAAGCTCTGGTTGCAAACTGCTGTTGCCTGGTGGCGGTCAGTGGACATGACAGTCAGGTATGTTAGACCCTGACTATAAAGGCCCTTAAAGGTGAGAACAAGCACCTTGAATTCAGTATGCTATCGGCAGCCAGTGCAATGCCTTCAGCACAAGCTGGATGTGCTTCCACATGGGAAGGCCCATCAAAAGCCTGGCTGTAGCATTTTGCACTAGCCACAGCTTCCATATTTGTGACAAGGGTAGCCCCATGTAGAAAGCATTACAGTAGTCCAATCTCGAGGTGACCATCTTATGGATCACTGTTGCCAAGTTGTTGTGGTTAAGGAAGGGAACCAACCGCTTAATCAGCCGAAGATGGCAAAAGGCTGACTTGGCAGTGGCTGCTACTTGGGCCTCCATTGTTAAGGAGGCATCCAAGAGTACTCCCAAACTCCTAACCTCCAGTGCTGGTACCAACGGCGCCCCATCAAAGGCCGGGAGTGGGATCCCTGCCACCGGGCCACCCCGACTCAGGCACAAGACCTCAGTCTTCATTGGATTCAATTTCAGTCGGCTCAGTCTAAGCCAACCAGCCACAGCTGCCTGGTCCAGATCTTCTGGTCTGGAGTCAGACTGGCTACCCAACAACATATTAAGCTGGGTGTCAACCTCATACTGTTGACATCCCAGCCCATGCCTACAGGCATTCTGGGCAAGTGGGTGCATATAGATGTTGAATAGCATCAGGGAAAGCACTGCCCCTTGAGGCACTCCACAATCCAGGGGGTGCCTTCAGGACAGCTGTTCCCCTAGTGCCACCCTTTGTCCCTGACCTTGGAGAAAGGAGGCAAGCCATTGATAGTCCATAACCTTGGTCGAAGATGTTCATGGAGCCTCGAGTTCACTCACTGTATCAACTGTGATGGGGAGATCACACGAGCAACAGGACTTTAAATGTGAAATATCTCACAAAAGCCTCACAACCTATGCACAATTCCCTAGAATTTGGTCTGCCCTGGGGCAGAACAGTTATAGACCAAATTGTTCTGAATAATTGGGCTGGGTGTAAGCTCACAGATGCAATCATGGCCACATAGTACTCTCTCTTCACAGCTTTGAACATCTCATCTCTCCTTATATATAATTGAATAGTGGGTGCCAAAGTTCTAAAATGCCCGCCTTTAGTGTTAGGCCGGAAAAACTGCCACTCAGAGGACACTGGCTGGGTTGACTGGCTGCTTTGTGCAGTCCCGCCCAGCGTTCCAAGGTCATTTGCATATGGAAGCTGATTGGACCACACTCCATTCCACACCTCAAACCCCCCCCCCCCCCCGCAAGGCAGTTGGAATTTTCAGTTGGGAGAGGAGAATGATGTCAGCAGCTCCCTAGGCAGAGGCTGTGGGGGGGGAGGTTGTAAAACTTAAGACAGACAGGCAGATAAAGGTTGGCTGATGGTTCCCAACTCCAGGTTGGAACTCCAGGACATAGGGTTGCCAACACCAGGTTGGAAACTTCCAGGATATTTTAGGGATGAAGCCTGCTGAGGGTGGGATTTGAGGAGGAGGAGGAAGAGGGGGACCTCAGACAGATACAATGCCATACTGCCCACACTCCAGACAAGCTGTTGCCAGTCTCCAGGTGACAGCTGGAGAGATCTTAAAGCTCTGGTGCTACTTCAAAGTGTTGCAATTTATCAACAGAGTAGTGTTTTGGAAAATCTTTAGGAATTGTTTGGTGCATTTACGCTAGGGCTCCTGGGGAACTATTGTTGCCAATCTTGGCCCAGCAGCCATCAAACCATTCTCTACAACCCCCTGCTGTGCAGCTGACTTCCCCCTAAGGTTGCCAATCTCCAGGTGGGACCTGGAGATCTCCCACTGTTACAATTGATCTCCAGATGACAGAGATCAGTTCCCCTGGAGAAAATGGATGCTTTGGAGGGTAGACCCTATGACA